>NC_069129.1:58551189-58851189 GCF_026914265.1 Mya arenaria
CAAGCAACCGTTGGTTGTCCGGTTATCGCAGCGCTTAGTGCACTCGCTTCTCACCAAGGTGTCCCGGGTTCGATTCCCGGCATGGGCGCATGCGAATTCGGTTAGAGGTCACCAAGTCGGACAAGTGTGTTTCCTCCGGGTACTCCGGTTTCCCCCACAACACAAGACCGCACTCTCGCGCAACATCGTGCCAACGAGAGTGATTAATATAAGTTGCAATATCTTGTTCCACAATCGTTGTAAAAATAAATATATCTAACTTAAGCAACCTCCAAAAGTCCAAACGGCTAAGAGCTAAAAAATAGTGATAATCGATATAGTTCATTTTGAAAACAATAGTAGGATACATATTTTCCCACCCCGTGATGGCAAGCCTCCTGATGGTGGCAGTCCCATGGGTGGTTCACATGTTGGCAGGACTTGCAGAATTTGGAGACTCCTGGCGCAGGGACACCCGGTATCACTACAAACACACAAAGGGGTCAACCGTTCAGAACGATGTCTACTTCAATGTTGTTAATGTTTAATGGTGAATTATTTTATCATGTGGTCATATATTTTAATAAAACAAGAACAGCAGAATAATTTGTTCCGACATGTGTAAAAAATACTGCAGATCACAAGTGTGTCAATGAAACGTCCAAAATTTTGAAAGGTAAGAATGATCACGTTAACAAAAGTACGATTTTAATGTCTCAATCCCTTGGAAATGCATCTTTGCATTAAACATGACCCAGGTAATAAGACGCTTTAAGAATCATTAAACATGATTGTATAGTATTTTATTTAAAATAATTTGTTTTTTAAAAATCGTATGCTACCATGTTTTTTTCTAAAATCTTTTTGAGGAAAACGCTTGGTTTCTTGATCAGCACTGTTCAATTTCTTGTTCTCCTTGCTGAAGAATTCTCTTATTTAGAACACACAATAAAAGAACTACTTACAATACTGCAGTAATAGCACAACGACACAGTACTTCAACACCATCCTTAAATCACAGTTTAGGCAGCTATCAGCGGTTACGTCTTTAAATTAAATTAATAGTGTCTTCTTTTGTCATAGACTAAATAGGATCGTTATCAATTTAAGGGTTTGTCGTTGTTAACAAATACAGTGCATATCTAAAGCTGCTTTAGTAAATCTGTGTGATAATTTTGCTATCAGAGTAAAGCATATCTGTGTGTATAACCTTTAAACATGAACAGAACAGACCAGAAAAAATGTTTTTGAATAAAGCATAAACAGCTTATCGTCTTATTACACAAATATAAAACACAAATAAAGAACACACACACATACACGCACGCACGCACGCACGCACGCACGCACACGCACGCACACACACACACACACACACATACTCAATCAATACATATATTTGTTTCATTATAAAGCGTTTAAATGATTTTTGTATTACATGTTTTATACATATTTAAAAAAATACTCAATAGAAAAGAAAAGAAAAAAAGGATAACATCAACAAAGTTACACACAATTCAGCCTGCTTGATGGTTGTAAGTAAAAATGTTAAATATATTTAAAAACACATAGTTATTCTTTGTAAATTGCGAAAGCAATATAATAAGACAGGAATATTGAAGCAATATCGCCAAATAAAATTAGATTACAGATAAATCATGTGTGATAAAACAGCAACAGAAAAACAAATGTAAAAAGGTAAAATATGGAAAGAGTGAGAAACATTTAATGGTTTTGTTTGATGGACTGTCTCACATTTTTAATGGACTGTCTACGACATGTAATGGACTGTCTACGACATTTGATGTACTGTCTCACATTTAAAATGGACGGTCTACGACATTTGATGGACTGTCTCACATTTATGATGGACTGTCAACGGCATTTAATGGGCTGTCTCACATTTATTATGGACTGTCAACGGCATTCGATGGGCTGTCTCATACATTTAATGGACTGTCTACGACATTTGATGGACTTTCTCACATTTATAATGGGCTGTCAATGGCATTTGATGTGCTATCTCACAAATTTAATGGACTATCTACGACATTTGATAGACTGTCTCAAATATTTAATGGACTGTCTACGACATTTGATGGACTGTCTCACACATTTAAGGGAATGTCTACGATATTTGTAGACTGTCTCACGCATTTAATTGACTGTCTAGGTCATTTGATGGAATGTCTCACATTTAAAATGGACTGTCTACGACATTTGATGGACTGTCTCACATTTAAAATGCACTGTCTACGACATTTGATGGACTGTCTCACACATTTGATAGGCTGTGTCACATTTATAATGGACTTTCAACGGCATTTGATGGAATGTCTCACGCATTTAATTGACTGTCAACGGCATTCGATTGGCTGTGTCACACATTCAATGGACTGTCTACGACATTTGATGGGCTGTCTCACACATTAAATGGACTGTCTACGACATTTGATTGACTGTCTCACACATTTAATGGATTGTCTACGACATTTGATTGACTGTCTCAAATTTATAATGGAATGTCAATGGCATTTGATGGGCTATCTCACACATTTAATGGACTGTCTACGACATTTGATAGACTGTTTCACACATTTAATGGATTGTCTACGACATTTGATAGACTGTCTCACACATTTAATGGACTGTCTACGGCATTTGATAGACTGTCTCACATTTAAAATGGACTGTCTACGACATTTTATGGACTGTCTCACATTTATAATATACAGTCTACAGCATTTGATGGGCTGTCTCACATTTATAATATACTGTCTACGGCATTTGATGGACTGTTTCACATTAATAATTAGCTGTCTACGGTATTTGATGGGCTGTCTCACATTTATAATTAGCTGTCTACGGCATTTGATGGGCTGTCTCACATATTTAATCGATCAGCGGTCATACAGTTCAGGGCAAGGATGACCTTAACAACAAGTCAGTGAAATCTGAAAGTGCATAATTATAATGATTCCAAACATCTTACAAAGGATACAAATAATCGTTTATTGAGAAACAATGCCATCGATTAATATACAATTACACCATAGATAAAATGCGATTTTGGACAATTCTAATTGGGTTGTCAGGTTTGCACAATTGTCTCGATTATGGTGTCAAACGGTACGGGAAATGTTCGAAATGAAATGCTTATTTGCTTATTTCATGTCATACGCAATAAGCAGTCACGATTCCACAGTTATAGTCGACATGTACTGATTCGCTTGGTTCGAAAGGTAAACGTAGACCATTAAGTTTACCTTTATACTAGGTTAGCGTTATCAAAATTGACATTGAAGTTATTTTGCACTACAAATCAAGCGTCAGTTTCTTACAGAAAAAACACACGAATAAATTCATTTTTGGCGACAAATGTGGCAGTTAATACGAAATGTTATAACACTCGTACAGAAAAGTTATAAGACTCCTTTATTAACTTTCCCAAAAGTCATTTAATAAATATTTAAATTAAACGGCAGCACATGCTAGATTCTAAACATTAATATAAGGACTATGTGCTTTTTAAAAGGTTTTGAAAATGCTTAACAAAAGTTCTCAAATTACCGGTACACTGCCGCATTACATAAAATCATTCTCGTGTTCTTGTTTAGAGCCACCATATGTCTGACGACATTCAAGAGCAACACATTGGCATCGATACCTCGTAACACTGACGTCATATGCAATTAGAAACCTAATGAGTATTTCAGGCTTTTAGCTGTTGGACCATCGGCGGATAACCCCGATACACACAACGCCATGCTACGGAACATAGTCGGATACCCGCGATACACACTACGCTATGCTTCGGACCATAGTCGGATACCAGCGATACAGACTACGCTATGCTTCGGACCATAGTCGGATATCCGCGATACACACTACGCTATGCTTCGGACCATAGTCGGAAGCCCGCGATACACACTACGCCATGCTTCGGATCGTAGTCGGATACCCGCGATACACAATACGCTATGCTTCGGACCATAGTCGGATACCCGCGATACACACCGCCATGCTTCGGACCATCGTCGGATACCCGCGATACACACAACGCTATGCGTCGGACCATCGTCGGATACCCGCGATACACACAACGCTATGCTTCGGACCATCGTCGGATACCAGCGATACACACAACGCTATACTTCGGACCATCGTCGGATACCCGCGATACACACTACGCTATGCTTCGGATTATAGTCGGATACCCGCGATACACACTACGCCATGCTTCGGACCATCGTTGGATACCCGCGATACACACAACGCCATGCTTCGGACCATAGTCGGATACCCGCGATACACACAACGCCATGCTTCGGACCATCGTCTAATACCCGCGATGCACACTACACTATGCTTCGGACCGTCGTCGAATATCCGCGATGTACACAACGCGATGCTTCGGACCATCGTCAGATACCCGCGATACAGACTACGCTATGCTTCGGACCATAGTCGGATACCAGCGATACAGACTACGGCATGCTTCGGACCATCGTCTAATACCCGCGATGCACACTACACTATGCTTCGGACCGTCGTCGAATACCCGCGATGTACACTACGCGATGCTTCGGATCATCGTCGGATACCCGCGATACACACTACACTATGCTTCGGACCATAGTCGGATACCCGCGATACACACTACGCTTTGCTTCGGACCATAGTCGGATACCAGCGATACAGACTACGGCATGCTTCGGACCATCGTCTAATACCCGCGATACACAATACGCTATGCTTCGGACCATAGTCGGATACCCGCGATACACACCGCCATGCTTCGGACCATCGTCGGATACCCGCGATACACACAACGCTATGCGTCGGACCATCGTCGGATACCCGCGATACACACAACGCTATGCTTCGGACCATCGTCGGATACCAGCGATACACACAACGCTATACTTCGGACCATCGTCGGATACCCGCGATACACACTACGCTATGCTTCGGATTATAGTCGGATACCCGCGATACACACTACGCCATGCTTCGGACCATCGTTGGATACCCGCGATACACACAACGCCATGCTTCGGACCATAGTCGGATACCCGCGATACACACAACGCCATGCTTCGGACCATCGTCTAATACCCGCGATGCACACTACACTATGCTTCGGACCGTCGTCGAATATCCGCGATGTACACAACGCGATGCTTCGGACCATCGTCAGATACCCGCGATACAGACTACGCTATGCTTCGGACCATAGTCGGATACCAGCGATACAGACTACGGCATGCTTCGGACCATCGTCTAATACCCGCGATGCACACTACACTATGCTTCGGACCGTCGTCGAATACCCGCGATGTACACTACGCGATGCTTCGGATCATCGTCGGATACCCGCGATACACACTACACTATGCTTCGGACCATAGTCGGATACCCGCGATACACACTACGCTTTGCTTCGGACCATAGTCGGATACCAGCGATACAGACTACGGCATGCTTCGGACCATCGTCTAATACCCGCGATGCACACTACACTATGCTTCGGACCGTCGTCGAATACCCGCGATGTACACTACGCGATGCTTCGGATCATCGTCGGATACCCGCGATACACACTACACTATGCTTCGGACCATAGTCGGATACCCGCGATACACACTACGCTTTGCTTCGGACCATCGTCTAATACCCGCGATACACACTACACTATGCTTTAGACCATAGTCGGATACCCGCGATACACAGTCCGCTATGCTTTGGACCATCGTCTAATACCCGCGATACACATTACGCTATGCTACGGACCATCGTCGGATACCCGCGATACACGCTACACCATGCTTCGGACCATAGTCGGATACCCGCGATACACACTACACTATGCTTCGGACCATAGTCGGATACCTGCGATACACACAACGCTATGCTTCGGACCATCGTCGGATACCAGCGATACACACAACGCTATACTTCGGACCATCGTCGGATACCCGCGATACACACTACGCTATGCTTCGGATTATAGTCGGATACCCGCGATACACACTACGCTATGCTTCAGGTCTTTTTCTTCTCCTTTATTATTCTAAAAAAGCTAACTTCATAGAGATTTGGTATACTTGAACACAAGTGAATTATTGTGTACTTCAATATAAAGTATACAAAGGACAAGCAGTCAAACACATTTGCTCGTTGTTTTTTTCTCTTCTGTATATGTCTTTCGCACACGCATGCGGTTATCGACGACTTGTTTGTGTATTGTTATGGAACAAACTCTTGTCTGACCCAAAAACAAATATTGGAATACCCATCAAGTTTATGGTGGCAAATTATGGTAACAACATCGCGTCGTATGTATTACCAAGGGCAGTAATGTCAGGTGCGTCCAGGTTTCCTGGTGTTTTGTTTGAGGGGAAATACGTCCTCGATTCTTTGAGTATAATCATTGTTTTCTTAAGTTAAAACGATATTTTTTAGAACCGACCCTGTGCACCGAATGAAGACCAATTGCTTATTTACGTTGACACTTGTTTTTAATGAAAAACATGTTCGTATTAAAATATCTCGTCAAAACAATGCACGTTCTTACTAGGCTTCCCGACTCACTCAATACACATTTTTCTTCAAAACAACAATTTTATACCGTTCTCTTTCGTGTAATTCTCATCCGATACCATGATTTGGTCAATCAAATGTATTGTTATTGTTTCCGAATGCAGATTGCCAGTTTTGGAGATAGATCAGCACATTTAAGAAAATGCTTACTGGTTCATTCTGGTATTTTAAGAACGTAGGTTCATCCCTAATTTGATAAATGTATGGCACACTTTAATAACAATAAAAAGGCGTCGATTATTTTTCCTTATCCATGTATGAGTACTATAACACGTGGAATAAGGGTCCTACGTTAGCAAGGCATCCGCAATTAACCTATTATAACGCGTAAGCGTAACGCGGAAGACGTGATTCAACAACGATACTGAAGAAACGATGACTCACAGCCGTGCTTCACCTACGATAATGAGGAAGCCGCGATTTACCTATGATTACTCGGAAGATGTGATTCAACAACGATACTGAAGAAACGATGACTCACAGCCGTGCTTCACCTACGATAATGAGGAAGTCGCGATTTACCTATGATTACTCGGAAGACGTGATTCAACAACGATACTGAAGAAACGATGACTCACAGCCGTGCTTCACCTACGATAATGAGGAAGCCGCGATTTACCTATGATTACTCGGAAGACGTGATTCAACAACGATACTGAAGAAACGATGACTCACAGCCGTGCTTCACCTACGATAATGAGGAAGCCGCGATTTACCTATGATTACTCGGAAGATGTGATTCAACAACGATACTGAAGAAACGATGACTCACAGCCGTGCTTCACCTACGATAATGAGGAAGCCGCGATTTAACTATGATTACTCGGAAGATGTGATTCAACAACGATACTGAAGAAACGATGACTCACAGCCGTGCTTCACCTACGATAATGAGGAAGCCGCGATTTAACTATGATTACTCGGAAGATGTGATTCAACAACGATACTGAAGAAACGATGACTCACAGCCGTGCTTCACCTACGATAATGAGGAAGCCGCGATTTACCTATGATTACTCGGAAGATGTGATTCAACAACGATACTGAAGAAACGATGACTCACAGCCGTGCTTCACCTACGATAATGAGGAAGCCGCGATTTAACTATGATTACTCGGAAGATGTGATTCAACAACGATACTTAAGAAACGATGACTCACAGCCGTGCTTCACCTACGATAATGAGGAAGTCGCGATTTATCTATGATTACTCGGAAGACGTGATTCAAAAATTAGAACGCGAAAGCCGTGATTCACCTGCGATAACGCAGTAAACGTGCTTCACCTAAGATATCGCGGAAGCCGTGATTCAACTTCAATAATGAAGCTAGAAACCCTGATTCATCTTACAAAACGAGGAAACCGTGATTCACCTACGATAGCATGGAAGCCATGATTTACCTACTATGAAGAGGTAGCCGTAATTCACGCGATATAACGAGGTAGCCGTGATTCACCAAAGATAACGCAGAAGGCGTGATTCACCATTGATAACGAGGCAGCCATGAATCACCTGTGTTAACGAGGAAGCCATGACTCACCTGCGTACGAGGAAGCCATGATTCACCTGCGTTACCGAGGAAGCCATGATTCACCTCTGATAACGAGGTAGCCATGATTCACCTCTGATAACGAGAAAGCCATGACTCACCTGCATTGACGAGGAAGCAATTACTCACCTGCGTTAACGAGGAAGCCATGACTCACCTGCGTTAACGAGGAAGCCATGATTTCCCTCTGATAACAAGGAATCCATGACTCGCCTCTGATAACGAGGAAGCGATGATTCACCTGCGTTAACGAGGAAGCCATGACTCACCTGCGTGAACGAGGAAGCCATGATTCACCTGCGTTAACGAGGAAGCTGTGACTCACCTGCGTTAACGAGGAAGCCATCACTCACCTGCGTTAACGAGGGAGCCATGATACCCCTCTGATAACAAGGAAGCCATGACTCACCTCTGATAACGAGGAAGCCACGACTCACCTCTGATAACGAGGAAGCCATGACTCACCTGCGCTAACGAGGAAGCCGTGCTTCTCCAGGGTTGCCACTTAAGACTTGCACGGCTAGATCATCAAGAAAAGCTTCAGATTCGGCCTCAGCTAGCCTGGTAACCTTTTGCACGGTAGGATTGTATGCAGGAATGGCCGGAGTTTTACACAATTAGTTTATATTATTACCCCTGCTAGATATGAAGAGTATAAATAAAATTAACAATTTTGGCTTCCAATTTCGAATCATAATGGACATTTCATTACCAATATCATTTCCTTTTATGGTGATCTTCTGCATTAGGTTAAAATTTATTTTTTACTTTTCCAGTCACTATATTTTATTTTATTTCCTTCAAGTTTGCATTAATTCTTTGCGCAAAACAGTAAATGATAAATAAACGAACATCTTCATAAGGTGTTTAAGTATTTCAAATGATGCTTTATGCGGGGGCACCGTTACGCGACCTAAATGCACTAATATATCTGCCCCATAGTATACCTCCATGTCGCACTTTATACGGCACTGTTTCAGAACTCATTCATATATCAAGAGTAAATCTATCATTTTCTGCCGGTATACAACTTACAGTCATATTTTCATTCATGGCCATATTTTCGCACCTTTCATTGTGATGACCAAAGGCGTTACTGTATATCATTGTTATTATAATGATGCGCTTACATGTATTTATAGAATATTTAATAATAATATAAATAGACTGAATAAGCAGTAAACGGAAGGCAAAGAAATTATACTTAATCGCTAAAATAAGGCAATTAACTCATATTTGAAGAATTGTCATTCCAGAATAAAGCTCGTAAAATATGATATTATAACATGTAGTTTTCTTTCGTACCACTGCTTGAATTTAAACAAATAACATTTCCACGGAAATGTAATATAAATCTGCCATTTAAACCTTCAAGTTTTGTTTTATGACAAAATCCCAGGGTTTTATATCTTGGATGAATTTGTACGGGAACTAGCGGTGCTGGTTCTCGAGCCTGGCTCTCAGAGCCACCGCTCGTACGTGTGGTCGTGCATGGTACGAGATCTGTCTCCTCTCTTCTGTCTTTCCTTCTGGTTCTTTGAGCCACCATCGAACATGTGTATGTGGTCGCACATGTTTCGACATCTATCAAATCTCTATAACTTTCTTATCTTTGCCTCCATTCCCCACACTTTCTATTCCCTTGCCACTCCTTTCCTCTTAAATCTCAAAAATCTTCTTATGTGCTTTCAACCTTTCAACTTCTGCATTTTAACTCCTTCTTCGCTCTTCTTTCCCTGTCACTTCACACTTTCGCTTGTATCTCTTCCATACCTCTAACTACTTCTTAACCACATTCTCTCCCCGTTCCCTTTCTACTCTCAATTACCTCCTATCTCAAATCTCCCTCCCCTATCTATCTCCCCCTCATCATTCTTTCCCTCTTTTTTCCTTTCCTTTCTCTCCTCTCTTTCTTCCCCTCTTTAACTCTTTTCCCGACTCCCCTTTCTCCCACCTCTTTCTCCCCTCCTCTTTCACCCCTCTCTTTCTTCCCCTCTCTATCCAGTCTTTAACCTCTTTATCCCCCTACCTTTCTCGCCTCTCAGCTCTTCTCCCCTCTCGACTTTCTCCCTTCTCTTTCTTCCCCTCTCTCCAGTTTTAATATTTAATATGTAGAAGCGTGGTGTAAAATGACATTTCAAATATGGACAGAATCAAGCATGTCAGATGAAGAGTCTTAGACAGTCAACAGTCAGAGGAAGCTCTGGGCGACGAACATTTAAAAGAATGAAAACTCCTGGGCATTTCACACGTACAGTACGAGCTAATGACGTGATTTTAACGAAATATCAAGTCCAGTTGATCATCAAAACTAAAATGATTTTCTTCGACTCGGTCATAAGTATAACAAAGGAGCATAATTCTGGTAAGCTAAACTCAAATGTCCTTTAGTGCATTTAAAACAGTTCATCTGTACCTTTTTTTGATTAAGCATTATCTAAACTCTCTGCTCTATAAAAGGGACATGTTTATAAGCGGTCATACGATTAAGGACAAGGACGAACTCTACAACAAGTCAATGAGTTCATGCAGTTTTACTCCATAAATTTACAAGAGTAGACGGCATGTCAGCAAACAATGCTTAGCTGCATATCTGAAAGTACACATAATGATTCTGCACAAAATATTAATTCAACAAAAGAAACATAAACCCTTTCATTGAGAAAAAATGCAATTGATTACTATACACCAGACTTTAAATGTGAGTAATCCTTATCTTATGAATGTCATCAGGTATACACAATGGTCTCGATTGAGAAGTCAAACAGTACGAAAATGTTCGAAATGCTTATTTTGCTAATTTCATAAAATCCGAAAGAAGCTTTACTCTCCTTCAGTCACGATTTCATATGTAGGTTAAAAGCCCACAATGTCGACTGTTTTGAAAATTATACGTAAAGCATTACTTTTTTTAATTAACCTAGTGAAATACAATTTGACAATAACGTCAAATCGCTCAACAAATTAAGTGTGTGTTTTTTTTTCAGAAAATTAAAACGAGAGCAATTTTCATTTTTGGATATGTCATTTGACATTTTTGGATTTGTCATAGGCTATTTTCTAGACGTGTCATGTGACATTGTCTGTTAAGTCATGTGACATTTTTTAATGTGTAATGTGACAGTTTTTACAGACAACTTAACAGACATGACGTCAAATAATGGCCCCGAGTCTGCAATAATCACGCTGTAAACACTAAGAACACAAAATGTTTTAATCTTGCTTTACTCGATCCACCTAATTTATGATTAACGTTTCAATTTTGAATAAAGCCATTCAACGATAGCATGCCCCATGGCTGGTATTCAATATTGGTCTTAATGGGATGTAAGAACGATGTAGCTAATCGGATTACTTGTTATTAATAACTGACCAATGGAGTAAATGAAGTCAATGATGTATGAATATTGAATACCAACCCATATCTCACCTTATCCAGAGCAAATCGCGCAAGTCTTCCTGCACTTGACTAGGGATACCTGGTAGCCTGCGTCGACAGCGGGGTCACAGAAGCCGAAGCTTTTCCAGTCAGCACATTTGAAGCTGTCTTCCTCCACGTCTACACATGGTCTTGCAGTCGTTGTTCCTGAATTTAGAATGCATGTTAGATATAATTACATTTTCTTATTATTTGATTGTAACGCATTTCTCCCGACGGTTAAAATATGCACTTGCGTGTGAATGTGTATTTGTTTTAAATCGGAATTTCTGGAGACACTTATACACAAGAACAACTTCAGGGGCGATTTCAGTTCTCAAAAACGTAGCTTTTAATCCTTGTTTCGGCACAAGGCTAGGCCCCAAAAGGACTCCGAAGGCCGGCCGGATGCGCAAAACTTGCATTCACCACAAACACAATACGTGCAGCAGAATAGCAGTACAAAAACGCTGGGATTGTTTTACAAATCTAAATGGGGAAAGACAAGGACGGCATACATATAAGCCATATTAAAGCAGTTGATACAAAGAAGCGATAACTACATACGAAACCACATATGAGCTGGTATATAGTGACACTAGCACGAACAAGCCAGACATACATAGGATACAGCATTTACGCCGACACATGGCAGTTAGCAACCAAACGAATTTCATTGTAAGATTTAAAGAAAAAGTAAATACTACGTAAATAATGTATTTACTGAGGTAATGTCACAATTTATTTACTAATACCATTCCTCATTACAATATTAAAGATTATGGCGGCAATCTTGGACTTTGGCAGCCATATTGGACGAAATTGAGATGGATCCTGGGCTTTTTTTAAACTGAACATATATTTGTATCATTTGGCAAAATTTCATAATGTTAACCTAAAGTGCACAATTTGGTGAAATTTTGTCACGATATGACTGGACTAAAGCCTTAGTTTCAAGCATGTTCAGTTTCCTCATATCATACATATATGACCAAACGACCATTGCAATGAACCATATCCGTAGAGAATATAATAGAAAGATTAGCAAATACAACAGGTAACATCACACCACCGCATTTACACCGCTCCCTAATGAAAGTAAATACAAACAGGCGAGACCTACATAGGATACCGCATTCACACCGATCCCTAATGTCAGTTAATACAAACAGACGAGACATACATAGGTTTCCGCATCTACACCGATCCCTAATGTCAGTTAATACAAACAGGCGAGACCTATATAGGTTTCCGCATTTACACCGATCCCTAATGTCAGTTAATACAAACAGGCGAGACCTACATAGGATACCGCATTTAAATCTATCACTAATGTCAGTTAATACAAACAGGCGAGACCTACATAGGATACCGCATTTAAATCTATCACTAATGTCAGTTAATACAAACAGGCAAGACATACATAGGTTTCCGCATTCACACCGATCCCTAATGTCAGTTAATACAAACAGGCGAGACCTACATAGGATACCGCATTTAAATCTATCACTTATGTCAGTTAATACAAACAGGCGAGACCTACATAGGATACCGCATTTAAATCTATCACTAATGTCAGTTAATACAAACAGGCGAGACCTACATAGGATACCGCATTTACACCGATCCCTAATGTCAGTTAATACAAACAGGCGAGACATACATAGGAGACCGCATTTACACCGATCCCTAATGTCAGTTAATACAAACAGACGAGACATACATAGGTTTCCGCATTCACACCTAAACAGGCGAGACATACATATGTTTCCGCATTTACACCGATCCCTAATGTCAGTTAATACAAACTGGCGAGACCTACATAGGTTTCCGCATTTACACCGATCCCTAAGGTCAGTTAATACAAACAGGCGAGACATACATAGGTTTCCGCTTTTACAACGATCCCTAATGTCAGTTAAAACAAACAGGCGAGACCTATATAGGTTTCCGCATTTACACCGATCCCTAATGTCAGTTAATACAAACAGGCGAGACCTATATAGGTTTCCGCATTTACACCGATCCCTAATGTAAGTTAATACAAACAGGCGATACTTACATATGTTTCCGCATTTACACCGATCCCTAATGTCAGTTAATACAAACAGGCGAGACCAACATAGGATTCCGCATTTACACCGATCCCTAATGTCAGTTAATACAAACAGGCGAGACCTACATAGGATACCGCATTTAAATCTATCACTAATGTCATTCAATACAAACAGGCGAGACATACATAGAATACCGCATTTAAATCTATCACTAATGTCAGTTAATACAAACAGGCGAGACATACATAGGTTTCTGCTTTCACACCGATCCCTAATGTCAGTTAATACAAACTGGCGAGACCTATATAGGTTTCCGCATTTACACCGAACCCTCATGTCAGTTAATACAAACAGGCGAGACCTACATAGGATACCGTATTTAAATCTATCACTAATGTCAATTAATACAAACAGGCGAGACCTACATAGGATACCACATTTAAATCTATCACTTATGTCAGTTAATACAAACAGGCGAGACATACATAGGTTTCCGCATTCACACCGATCCCTAATGTCAGTTAATACACACTGGCGAGACGTATATAGGTTTCCGCATTTACACCTATCTCTAATGTCAGTTAATACAAACAGGCGAGACCTACATAGGATACCGCATTTAAATCTATCACTAATGTCAGTTAATACAAACTGGCGAGACCTACATAGGATACCGCATTTAAATCTATCACTAATGTCAGTTAATACAAACAGGCGAGACCTACATAGGAAACCGCATTTCAATCTATCACTAATATCAGTTAATACAAACATGCGAGACCTACATAGGATACCGCATTTAAATCTATCACTAATGTCAGTTAATAAAAACAGGCCAGACATACATAGGTTTCCGCACTCACACCGATCCCTAATGTCAGTTAATTCAAACAGGCGAGACCTACATAGGATACCGCATTTAAATCTATCAATAATGTCAGTTAATACAAACAGGCGAGACCTACATAGGATACTGCATTTACACCGATCCCTAAAGTCAGTTAATACAAACAGGCGAGACATACATAGGATTCCGCATTTACACCGATCCCTAATGTCAGTTTATACAAACAGGCGATGCTTACATAGGTTTCCGCATTTACAACGATCCCTAATGTCAGTTAAAACAAACAGGCGAGATCTATATAGGTTTCCGCATTTACACCGATACAAAATAAAATTGAATAAAAACAGGCGAGGCCTACATAGGATACCGCATTTACACCGATCCCTAATGTCAGTTAATACAAACAGGCGAGACCTACATATTATACCGCATTTAAACCGATCCCTAATGTCAGTAATACAAACAGGCGAGACCTACATAGGTTACCGCATTTACACCGATTCAAAATAAAATTGAATATAAACAGGCGAGACCTACATAGGATACCGCATTTACACCGATCCCTAATGTCAGTTAATACAAACAGGCGAGACCTACATATTATACCGCATTTACACCGATCCCTAATGTCAGTAATACAAACAGGCGAGACGTACATAGGTTACCGCATTTACACCGATCCAAAATAAAATTGAATAAAAACAGGCGAGGCCTACATAGGATACCGCATTTACACCGATCCCTAATGAATGTAAATACCAACAGACGAGACTTACATAGGTTACCGCCTTTACACCGATCCCTAATGTCAGTTAATACAAACAGGCGAGACCTACATAGAATACCGCATATACACCGATCCAAAATAAAAGTGAATACAAACAGGCGAGATCTACATAGGATACCGCATTTACGACGATCCCTAAAGTCAGTTGATACAAACAGGCGAGTCCTACACAAGATCCCGCATTTACAACGATCCCTAATGTCAGTTTATACAAACAGGCGAGACCTACATAGAATACCGCATTAACACCGATCCCTAATTTCAGTAATACAAACAGGCGAGACCTACATAGAATACCGCGTTTACACCGATCCCTAATGTCAGTTGATACAAACAGGCGAGACATACATAGAATACCGCGTTTACACCGATCCCTAATGTCAGTTGATACAAACAGGCGGGACCTACATAGGATACCGCATTTACACCGATCCCTAATGTCAGTTGATACAAACAGGCGAGACCTACATAGGATACCGCATTTACACCGATCCCTAATGTCAGTTGATACAAACAGGCAAGACATACATAGGTTTCCGCATTTACACCGATCCCTAATGTCAGTTAATACAAACATGCGAGACCTACATAGGTTTCCGCATTTACACCGATCCCTAATGTCAGTTTATACAAACAGGCAAGACCTACATAGGTTTCCGCATTTACAACGATCCCAAATGTCAGTTAAAACAAACAGGCGAAATATATACATAGGTGTCCGCATTTACACCGATCCCTAATGTCAGTTAATACAAACAGGCGAGACCTACATAGGTTACCGCATTTACCCCGATTCAAAATAAATGTGAATACAAACAGGCGAGATCTACATAGGATACCGCATTTTACACCGATCCCTAATGTCAGTAATACAAACAGGCGAGACCTACATAGGTTTTCGCATTAACACCGATCCAAAATAAAAGTGAATACAAACAGGCGAGGCCTACATAGGATACCACATTTACACCGATCCCTAATGAAAGTAAATACCAACAGACGAGACTTACATAGGTTACCGCATTTACACCGATCCCTAATGTCAGTTAATACAAACAGGCGAGACCTACATAGAATACCGCATTTACACCGATCCATAATAAAAGTGAATACAAACACGCGAGATCTGCATAGGATACCGCATTTACACCGATCCCTAAAGTCAGTTGATACAAACAGGCGAGACCTACATAAGATCCCGCATTTACATCGATCCCTAATGTCAGTAATACAAACAGGCTAGACCTACATAGGTTACCGAATTTACACCGAACCAAAATTTAAAATGAATACAAACAGGCGACGCCTCCATAGGTTACCGCATTTACACCGATCCCTAATGTCATTTAATACAAACAGGCGAGACCTACATAGAATACCGCATTTACACCGATCCAAAATAAAAGTGAATACAATACCGCTTTTACACCGATCCCTAATGTCAGTTGATACAAACAGGCGAAACCTACATAGGATACCGCATTTACACCGATCCCTAATGTCAGTTGATACAAACAGGCGAGACATACATAGGAGACCGCATTTACACCGATCCCTAATGTCAGTTAATACAAACAGACGAGACATACATAGGTTTCCGCATTCACACCGATCCCTAATGTCAGTTAATACAAACAGGCGAGACCTACATAGGTTTCCGCATTTACACCGATCCCAAATGTCAGTTAATACAAACAGGCGAGACATACATATGTTTCCGCATTTACACCGATCCCTAATGTCAGTTAATACAAACTGGCGAGACCTACATAGGTTTCCGCATTTACACCGATCCCTAAGGTCAGTTAATACAAACAGGCGAGACATACATAGGTTTCCGCTTTTACAACGATCCCTAATGTCAGTTAAAACAAACAGGCGAGACCTATATAGGTTTCCGCATTTACACCGATCCCTAATGTCAGTTAATATAAACAGGCGAGACCTATATAGGTTTCCGCATTTACACCGATCCCTAATGTAAGTTAATACAAACAGGCGATACTTACATATGTTTCCGCATTTACACCGATCCCTAATGTCAGTTAATACAAACAGGCGAGACCAAGATAGGATTCCGCATTTACACCGATCCCTAATGTCAGTTAATACAAACAGGCGAGACCTACATAGGAAACCGCATTTAAATCTATCACTAATGTCATTCAATACAAACAGGCGAGACATACATAGAATACCGCATTTAAATCTATCACTAATGTCAGTTAATACAAACAGGCGAGACATACATAGGTTTCTGCTTTCACACCGATCCCTAATGTCAGTTAATACAAACTGGCGAGACCTATATAGGTTTCCGCATTTACACCGAACCCTCATGTCAGTTAATACAAACAGGCGAGACTTACATAGGATACCGCATTTAAATCTATCACTAATGTCAATTAATACAAACAGGCGAGACCTACATAGGATACCGCATTTAAATCTATCACTAATGTCAGTTAATACAAACAGGCGAGACATACATAGGTTTCCGCATTCACACCGATCCCTAATGTCAGTTAATACAAACTGGCGAGACGTATATAGGTTTCCGCATTTACACCTATCTCTAATGTCAGTTAATACAAACAGGCGAGACCTACATAGGATACCGCATTTAAATCTATCACTAATGTCAGTTAATACAAACAGGCGAGACCTACATAGGATACCGCATTTAAATCTATCACTAATGTCAGTTAATACAAACAGGCGAGACCTACATAGGAAACCGCATTTCAATCTATCACTAATGTCAGTTAATACAAACAGGCGAGACCTACATAGGATACCGCATTTAAATCTATAACTAATGTCAGTTAATAAAAACAGGCCAGACATACATAGGTTTCCGCTCTCACACCGATCCCTAATGTCAGTTAATTCAAACAGGCGAGACCTACATAGGATACCGCATTTAAATCTATCAATAATGTCAGTTAATACAAACAGGCGAGACCTACATAGGATACTGCATTTACACCGATCCCTAAAGTCAGTTAATACAAACAGGCGAGACATACATAGGATTCCGCATTTACACCGATCCCTAATGTCAGATTATACAAACAGGAGATGCTTACATAGGTTTCCGCATTTACAACGATCCCTAATGTCAGTTAAAACAAACAGGCGAGATCTATATAGGTTTCCGCATTTACACCGATACAAAATAAAATTGAATAAAAACAGGCGAGGCCTACATAGGATACCGCATTTACACCGATCCCTAATGTCAGTTAATACAAACAGGCAAGACCTTCATAAGTTTCTGCATTTACAACGATCCCAAATGTCAGTTAATACAAACAGGCGAAATATATACATAGGTTTCCGCATTTACACCGATCCCTAATGTCAGTTAATACAAACAGGCGAGACCTACATAGGTTACCGCATTTACGCCGATTCAAAATAAATGTGAATACAAACAGGCGAGACCTACATAGGATACCGCATTTACACCGATCCCTAATGTCAGTAATACAAACAGGCGAGACCTACATAGGTTTCCGCATTTACACCGATCCAAAATAAAAGAGAATACAAACAGGCGAGGCCTACATAGGATACCGCATTTACACCGATCCAAAATAAAAGTGAATACAATACCGCTTTTACACCGATCCCTAATGTCAGTTGATACAAACAGGCGAAACCTACATAGGATACCGCATTTACACCGATCCCTAATGTCAGTTGATACAAACAGGCAAGACGTACATAGGTTTCCGTATTTACACCGATCCCTAATGTCAGTTAATACAAACAGGCAAGACCTTCATAAGTTTCTGCATTTACAACGATCCCAAATGTCAGTTAATACAAACAGGCGAAATATATACATAGGTTTCCGCAATTACACCGATCCCTAATGTCAGTTAATACAAACAGGCGAGACCTACATAGGTTACCGCATTTACGCCGATTCAAAATAAATGTGAATACAAACAGGCGAGACCTACATAGGATACCGCATTTACACCGATCCCTAATGTCAGTAATACAAACAGGCGAGACCTACATAGGTTTCCGCATTTACACCGATCCAAAATAAAAGCGAATACAAACAGGCGAGGCCTACATAGGATACCGCATTTACACCGATCCCTAATGAAAGTAAATACCAACAGACGAGACCTACATAGGTCACCGCATTTACACCGATCTCTAATGTCAGTTAATACAAACAGGCGAGACCTACATAGAATACCGCATTTACACCGATCCAAAATAAAAGTGATTACAAACATGCGAGATCTACATAGGATACCGCATTTACACCGATCCCTAAAGTCAGTTGATACAAACAGGCGAGATCTACATAAGATCCCGCATTTACATCGATCCCTAATGTCAGTTAATACAAACAGGCGAGACCTACATAGAATACTGCATTAACACCGATCCCTAATTTCAGTAATACAAACAGGCGATACCTACATAGAATACCGCGTTTACACCGATCCCTAATGTCAGTTGATACAAACAGGCGAGACATACATAGAATACCGCGTTTACACCGATCCCTAATGTCAGTTGATACAAACAGGCGAGACCTACATAGGATACCGCGTTTACATCGATCCCTAATGTCAGTTGATACAAACATGCGAGACCTAAATAGAATACCGCGTTTACACCGATCCCTAATGTCAGTTAATACATTCGTGAAACATTTTGTGTGCTTGCGTTGCTATATAGCCCTGACCGAGAATCATACCTTCGGTTGTGGGAAGGCTGGGTCTTGTAGTGTCGGGTGCTGTAGATGTGTTAATTACAGGGGCATCGGTTTTAGAACCACAGAATCCACAGTGCTTGGCGCACTTTTCATGGGCAATAGCGTGTCCCACAGAGCTCTGGTCGTGGCAGTAAATATCCGCACACGAAAACACGTCACTTTCGTAGTCACGACATTTGTTTTCTACAATAAAGTGTTCGATTATATTATAGAGCAAATATTCTTTGGGTTTAAAGCTGCACTCTTACAGATTGAACGTTTTGACAACTTTTTCATTTTTTTTTGACATGGAACGATCATTGTTTTGCGTCAATATCTGCAAACCAGTGATAATAGACTGCTGACAAAAGATCTGAAAGCAGATTTTCATATTTTCGTTCCAAAATTGATATTTTATGCATTTTTGCAAACCGTTATGCACCAGTCAATTGTAACCACGCCCCCCCCCCCCCCAGGTCCGGGGAATGACGGGGACTTTGAATTTCGGTCCAACCAACCTCGGCTAAAATCCCCGCCCTGCGGGAACGAAATGATGGTAAAATCCCCGCCAAATGCCCCCGCACCCAAGGGACCCTTGGTAAGGCCCATTCCCCGTTATATTTTGCGCGAAGACAAAACCACCGCATTCGCCCGGCACTGCGGGGCCACCTGAAAAGTAAAAACACGGCCCATTTCCCCGGCTATCCCCGGTTTACCCCCGGATTCTGGGGGCCTTGGTTACAATTGACTGGTGCATTAATAACGGTTTAAGCCATAAAACATGGAAATATGAAAATTTGCGAGATTTTTTGTCAGCAGTCTTTTGTAAGTTAGTTTGGTTTAATTTTTGTATCAGCAGTGAAATATCATCTTGATAAGGTACTTAATCACAGTCCAAAATGAATGGAATCGCGCAAGAAAATGGACTCAGCATGACGCTATTATCCGATTTTAAAAGAAAATACAAGTGTTTTACTAAAGTATATGAGCCATCATTCGATCCCATAATGTGTAGAAAAGGCACAGTATAAATTGTTTTCGACATCCTTACAAAGAATTTCGTTTCATTTCATAAACCCAACTTTGCATCTACATTCGTGGAACGTTTCGTATGCATGAGGGTAGATATTATGCACCAGTCAATTGTAACCACGGCCCCCACCAGGTCCGGGGAATAGCGGGGACTTTGACTTTCGGTCCAGCCAACCCCGGCTTAAATCCCCGCTCTGCGGGGACGAACAGATGGTAAAATCCCCGCCAAAAGCCCCCGCACCCCAGGGACCCTAGGTAAGACCAACTGCCCGCTATATTTAAAGCGAAGATAAAACCACCGCATTCACCCAGCTTTGTGGGGCCACTGAAGGGTAAAAACACGGCCCATTTCCCCGGCTATCCCGGGTATACCCCCGGACCTGCGCGGGGGGCGTGGTTACAATTGACTGGTGCATTACAATAATACACTTTATTGTCAAACCTGTTATCATATTGACATCAGTTGTCGCCCGGCAGAATCCGCAGTATTTGGGACACTTTTCATGAGCTATGGCGTGTCCAACAGAACTCTGGTCGTCGCATTGAATATCCGCACACGAAAACACTTCACTTTCATAGTCTCGGCAGTCGGTGTCTGCAATAAAGTTTTGATAAAGTATTGGATTAAATTGTTCAAGAATTTGAAAATATGGTAAATAACATTCATACGCTTACGGAGTAGCGCTTGCATAGTGATGACTCACAGCTAGCATGGTGAAAAAACTATACATGTTTATACATTTATAACATAACATACCGCGCTGGAGTGATGTACCCCCATGCAATAATGTTCATATATCACTAGTGTAATAACTATGCAAATAAGGTAAAATGGTAAAAATTTATTCATACGCGCTGTTTAAAAATGTTAACAAACATTAGAAACGATCTTTCAAAAGAAATCATGTCGGTGTCAACAAACTCAGCTCCACGATGAAACGAATGGTGAAGAAGGCTGGGCTTAATCCAAACAAACACCTCCCTGATCACAGTGCTCGAAAATACCTCGTCCAGAAATTGAATGACAACAATGTTTTTGCGAACCAGATGATGCAACCATCGGTACACAAGAGCATTGCATCTATAAACAACTATAGCCACATAAATCCAAAGTAACACAAGGAAATGTCCATCATCCTGCACTCCAGTGAAAAAAACACTGTCTACTGTCTACTTCCTTACAAAATGCTAATTCTAGGCTGTTCCCCAGCAATGCTCAAGTTTACACACTGTCACAGTCACTGATTCCACATAAAATCCCTCTTTTCTGATGAATTTTACAACATTTATGTAGCTCGAATTCACGGAAGTATTGTCCTTGTTCACATCCATTAAAATGACAAAATTTAAAACTTCTGTCAACATTCCGATGAAAGAATATTGTACAGCAACAGAGGTAACAGTATACCACTGATTGTTTCTAGCTGGTACTGAAGTTCATTTTTTGTATTAGTTTTTTATAAAATATTGCCTTATAGTATCATCAACATATTCCGTGAGAAAAAATGCTTAGGACAAACTAGATTATTGAATAACTTTTCATGTTATTTAGTATTTGGATTCAGATTTGAGTTTTCGTATTTTTGTAATATTTGGGCGAGGGTCCCGTATCTATAAAGGTCTTAGTAGATCTAAGACAATCATTTAAATAATCATTGAGTCATAATTTTGTAATTTTGCTACATATTTGTATGAAATGAGCTTTAGCCAATGTGTCCAATGGAATCAAATTTGAGGATTTTTTTTAAAGATATTGCAGTTACAATTGCGATTCTGAAATGGGCCTTAGTACTATTTGTATATGCACTGCAAAAATATGTCTCTATACGATTTGTAGACTAAGAAATCTCCTGCAGTTTAGAAGTTGTTTTTGTTGTTCAAGAAAATACCCGATGCGTCTAAAAGTGTGTTTCCATAAATTAAAATGAGTGGTTGATACGTGTATTGTATACCATACTCCTATTTGTTCGATATTTGTGGGGTGTTCTTTTACCAACATAATGGTTTTCTTAAGTTAGTTATCGTTATTTATATTTTTATGAAGTTAACATTTCGCTTTCAATCATATTTCTGTTTCAACCCCTTAAAATGCCACTCCCTGTTTTTTTTTTTTTATAAATATGCATAACACACTAGCGGACACACCCGGCGCCCCCCCCCCCCGCTCCCCAATGAGCGGGCAGATTTACTTTTTATTTACTTTTTTTTTCAATAAAGGAGAAATGAATTAATGAAATACGCCATAAATGTACCATTTCGAACTAGATATTGTGAAAATCTTCCTGGAGGAGTACGCCTAGCCCCCTTGCCAACTCTTTTAACAAAAGAAAGGTTATGAGGGCGGGGTGGAAGTTAAACAGTTACGCCTCTAAGTACCCCTCCCCTCTAACGTTTAATCCTGGATAAGTCCCTGTAACCATTTGCATAAATTAAAGTTTATGAACACCTCTGTTTGATATTGTTTTGAGGTACACTATTTTGCAACAGCCATACGTGTTCTGGAGTAATGACTTGAAGAGAGTAGAAATTCTATAACACCCTTCAAGCGTGTATCAAGTAAAAAAGAAAATGTTGTCACGTAACAGAATAGAATGTGACGTAATACGTTATATTTAAGATATAATTAAGATTTAATTAAATGGATATGTGTCTTCATACTGTATGTTTAGTAATGTAGGGCATATTTGATTGACATTTGAATATGAAAATGGTTGACAGCCGACCTGGTACAAATGTACAAAATGGTCATGTTAATTACAAAAACGTGTATTCCTTGGGTTGTAAAGCTGTCATATTCAGACCACAAATTAGTATAAGAGAAATGATTTTGGATGTAAAAAAGTTAGAGTTGGCTTAGACAAGGCAAGCAACGCGGCCTTGGGTCCTTAATGGACGGCAGTTAGGATGTGAGATTACCTTAAATGTCATGCTGTATTATATACTGATTATTATACTTAGAAAGAACGTGGAACTTTAATAAAGACTTAGAACACTTGAACAGTTGTTGGTTGGTTACTGAACGAACTATCACGAAAGTTAAGTGAGCGTTGGCGTTACGCGACAATGTGGTGTTTACGGATATATACACAAATAAAATCAAATATCAAACTTTGCTAGTCAAAATATACAACGTTACCCACCAACATGTGTCGTTGCGTCAGTAGGCGCATGAGTAGGTGCATCTGTAGGAGCACTTGTTGGCGCATGTGTAGGCGCATGTGTATGAGCTTGTGTATGAACAACGGCTGTCGTGTCGGGGTTCACAAAATTGTCTGAAATGATAATAAGCAATCGAAAACGTAAGGCTGAAAATGGAGAATAACCAACGCATACAAGCTATCATGTCAGCGTAAATAAGAGAAAGAGGTCCATCAATTATTAGCTTAAGAGACTCTTCCATCATGTCAGTGTTTAATAAGAAAGTAAAGGTCCCTTCTATCATGTCAGGTTTATATGAGTGTAAGGGGTCCTTCTATCATGTCAGGTTTATACTAGAGTAGAGGTCCCTTCTATGATGTCAGTTTTATATGAGAGTAAACGGCCCTTCAATCATGCCAGGTTTATATGAGTGTAAGGGGTCCTTCTATCACGTCAGTGTCTATACTAGAGTACAGGTCCCTTCTATGATATCAGGTTTATATGAGAGTAAACGGCCCTTTTATCATGTCAGGTTTATATGAGTGTAAGGGGTCCTTCTATCACGTCAGTGTTTATACTAGAGTAAAGGTCCCTTCTATGATGTCAGGTTTATATGAAAGTAAAGGGCCCTTTTATCATGTCAGGTTTATATGAGTGTAAGGGGTCCTTCTATCACGTCAGTGTTTATACTAGAGTAAGGGTCCCTTCAATGATGTCAGGTTTATATGAAAGTAAAGGGCCCTTCTATCATGTCAGTTTTATATGAGAGTAAAGGTCCCTTCTATCATGTCAGGTTTATACTAGAGTAAATGTCCCTTCTATGATGTCAGGTTTATATGAGAGTAAAGGTCCCTTCTATGATGTCAGGTTTATATGAGAGTAAAGGGCTCTTCGATCATGTCAGGTTTATATAGAGTAAAGGTCCCTTCTATGATGTCAGGTTTATATGAGAGTAAAGGTCCCTTCTATGATGTCAGGTTTATATGAGAGTAAAGGGCCCTTCTATCATGTCAGGTTTATATGAGAGTAAAGGGCCCTTCTATCATGTCAGGTTTATACTAGAGTAAAGGTCCCTTCTATGATGTCAGGTTTATACTAGAGTAAAGGTCCCTTCTATGATGTCAGGTTTATACTAGAGTAAAGGGCCCTTCTATGATGTCAGGTTTATACTAGAGTAAAGGGCCCTTCTATCATGTCAGGTTTATACTAGAGTACAGGACCCTTCTATGATGTCAGGTTTATATGAGAGTAAAGGGCCCTTCTATCATGTCAGGTTTATATGAGAGTAAAGGGCCCTTCTATCATGTCAGGTTTATACTAGAGTACAGGTCACTTCTATCATGTCAGGTTTATATGAGAGTAAAGGGCCCTTCTATCATGTCAGGTTTATACTAGAGTAAAGGTCCCTTCTATCATGTCAGGTTTATATGAGAGTAAAGGTCCCTTCTATGATGTCAGGTTTATATGAGAGTAAAGGTCCCTTCTATGATGTCAGGTTTATATGAGAGTAAAGGGCTCTTCGATCATGTCAGGTTTATATAGAGTAAAGGTCCCTTCTATCATGTCAGCTTTATACTAGAGTACAGGTCCCTTCTATCATGTCAGGTTTATATGAGAGTAAAGGTCCCTTCTATGATGTCAGTTTTATATGAGAGTAAAGGTCACTTCTATCATGTCAGGTTTATACTTGAGTAAATGTCCCTTCTATGATGTCAGTTTTATATGAGAGTAAAGGGCCCTTCTATCATGTCAGGTTTATACTAGAGTAAAGGTCCCTTTTATCAAGTCAGGTTTATATGAAAGTAAAGGGTCCTTCTATCATGTCAGGTTTATATGAGAGTAAAGGGCCCATCTATCATGTCAGCTTTATACTAAAGTAAAGGTCCCTTCTATGATGTCAGGTTTATATGAGAGTAAAGGGCCATTCTATCATGTCAGGTTTATACTAGAGTAAAGGTCCCTTGTATGATGTCAGGTTTATACTAGAGTACAGGTCCCTTCTATCATGTCAGGTTTATACTAGAGTAAAGGTCCCTTTTATCAAGTCAGGTTTATACTAGAGTAAAGGGCCCTTCAATGATGTCAGGTTTATACTAGAGTACAGGTCCCTTCTATGATGTCAGGTTTATATGAGAGTAAGGGGTCCTTCTATGATGTCAGGTTTATATGAGTGTAAGGGGTCCATCTATGATGTCAGGTTTATACTAGAGTACAGGTCCCTTCTATCATGTCAGGTTTATACTCGAGGAAAGGTCCCTTCTATCACGTCAGTGTTTATACTATAGTAAAGGTCCCTTCTATCATGTCAGGTTTATATGAGAGTAAAGGGCCCTTCTATGATGTCACGTTTATACTAGAGTAAAGGTCCCTTCTATCATGTAAGGTTTATATGAGAGTAAAGGACCCTTCTATCATGTCAGGTTTATACTAGAATAAAGGTCCCTTCTATGATGTCAGGTTTATATTAGAGCAAAGGGCCCTTCTATCATGTCAGGTTTATACTAGAGTAAAGGTCCCTTCTATGATGTCAGGTTTATACTAGAGTAAAGGTCCCTTCTATCACGTCAGTGTTTGTACTAGAGTAAAGGGACCTTCTATGATGTCAGGTTTATATGAAAGTAAAGGGCCCTTTTATCATGTCAGGTTTATATGAGTGTAAGGGGTCCTTCTATCACGTCAGTGTTTATACTAGAGTAAAGGTCCCTTCAATGATGTCAGGTTTATATGAAAGTAAAGGGCCCTTCTATCATGTCAGTTTTATATGAGAGTAAAGGTCCCTTCTATCATGTCAGGTTTATACTAGAGTAAAGGTCCCTTCTATGATGTCAGGTTTATATGAGAGTAAAGGTCCCTTCTATGATGTCAGGTTTATATGAGAGTAAAGGGCTCTTCGATCATGTCAGGTTTATATAGAGTAAAGGTCCCTGCTATCATGTCAGCTTTATACTAGAGTACAGGTCCCTTCTATGATGTCAGGTTTATATGAGAGTAAAGGGCCCTTCTATCATGTCAGGTTTATATGAGAGTAAAGGGCCCTTCTATCATGTCAGGTTTATACTAGAGTAAAGGTCCCTTCTATGATGTCAGGTTTATACTAGAGTACAGGTCCCTTCTATCATGTCAGGTTTATACTAGAGTAAAGGGCCCTTCTATCATGTCAGGTTTATACTAGAGTAAAGGGCCCTTCTATCATGTCAGGTTTATACTAGAGTACAGGTCCCTTCTATGATGTCAGGTTTATATGAGAGTAAAGGGCCCTTCTATCATGTCAGGTTTATATGAGAGTAAAGGGCCCTTCTATCATGTCAGGTTTATACTAGAGTAAAGGTCCCTTCTATGATGTCAGGTTTATATGAGAGTAAAGGTCCCTTCTATGATGTCAGGTTTATATGAGAGTAAAGGTCCCTTCTATGATGTCAGGTTTATATGAGAGTAAAGGGCTCTTCGATCATGTCAGGTTTATATAGAGTAAAGGTCCCTTCTATCATGTCAGCTTTATACTAGAGTACAGGTCCCTTCTATGATGTCAGGTTTATATGAGAGTAAAGGTCCCTTCCATGATGTCAGGTTTATATGAGAGTAAAGGGCTCTTCGATCATGTCAGGTTTATATAGAGTAAAGGTCCCTTCTATCATGTCAGCTTTATACTAGAGTATAGGTCCCTTCTATGATGTCAGGTTTATATGAGAGTAAAGGTCCCTTCTATCATGTCAGGTTTATATGAGAGTAAAGGGCCCTTCTATCATGTCAGGTTTATACTAGAGTAAAGGTCCCTTCTATGATGTCACGTTTATACTAGAGTAAAGGTCCCTTCTATCATGTCAGGTTTATACTAGAGTAAATGTCCCTTCTATGATGTCAGTTTTATATGAGAGTAAAGGTCACTTCTATCATGTCAGGTTTATACTAGAGTAAATGTCCCTTCTATGATGTCAGGTTTATATGAGAGTAAAGGTCCCTTCTATCATGTCAGGTTTATACTAGAGTAAATGTCCCTTCTATGATGTCAGTTTTATATGAAAGTAAAGGGCCCTTCTATCATGTCAGGTTTATATGAGAGTAAAGGTCCCTTCTATGATGTCAGGTTTATATGAGAGTAAAGGTCCCTTCTATCATGTCAGGTTTATACTAGAGTAAAGGTCCCTTCTATGATGTCAGTTTTATATGAGAGTAAAGGTCCCTTCTATCATGTCAGGTTTATACTAGAGTAAATGTCCCTTCTATGATGTCAGTTTTATATGAGAGTAAAGGTCACTTCTATCATGTCAGGTTTATACTAGAGTAAATGTCCCTTCTATGATGTCAGTTTTATATGAGAGTAAAGGGCCCTTCTTTCATGTCAGGTTTATACTAGAGTAAAGGTCCCTTTTATCAAGTCAGGTGTATATGAAAGTAAAGGGCCCTTCTATCATGTCAGGTTTATATGAGAGTAAAGGTCCCTTCTATCATGTCAGGTTTATACTAGAGTAAAGGTCCCTTCTATGATGTCAGGTTTATATGAGAGTAAAGGGCCATTCTATCATGTCAGGTTTATACTAGAGTAAAGGTCCCTTGTATGATGTCAGGTTTATACTAGAGTACAGGTCCCTTCTATCATGTCAGGTTTATACTAGAGTAAAGGTCCCTTTTATCAAGTCAGGTTTATACTAGAGTAAAGGGCCCTTCAATGATGTCAGGTTTATACTAGAGTACAGGTCCCTTCTATGATGTCAGGTTTATATGAGAGTAAGGGGTCCTTCTATGATGTCAGGTTTATATGAGTGTAAGGGGTCCTTCTATGATGTCAGGTTTATACTAGAGTACAGGTCCCTTCTATCATGTCAGGTTTATACTCGAGGAAAGGTCCCTTCTATCACGTCAGTGTTTATACTATAGTAAAGGTCCCTTCTATCATGTCAGGTTTATATGAGAGTAAAGGGCCCTTCTATGATGTCACGTTTATACTAGAGTAAAGGTCCCTTCTATCATGTCAGGTTTATATGAGAGTAAAGGACCCTTCTATCATGTCAGGTTTATACTAGAATAAAGGTCCCTTCTATGATGTCAGGTTTATATTAGAGCAAAGGGCCCTTCTATCATGTCAGGTTTATACTAGAGTAAAGGTCCCTTCTATGATGTCAGGTTTATACTAGAGTAAAGGTCCCTTCTATCACGTCAGTGTTTGTACTAGAGTAAAGGGACCTTCTATGATGTCAGGCTTATATGAGAGTAAAGGGCCTTCTATCATGTCAGGTTTATACTAGAGTAAAGGTCCCTTCTATCATGTCAGGTTTATACTAGAGTAAAGGTCCCTTCTATGATGTCAGGTTTATATGAAAGTAAAGGGCCCTTCTATCATGTCAGGTTTATATGAGTGTAAGGGGTCCTTCTATCATGTCAGGTTTATACTAGAGTACAGGTCCCTTCTATGATGTCAGATTTATATGAGAGTAAAGGGCCCTTCTATGATGTCAGGTTTATACTAGAGTAAAGGTCCCTTCTATCATGTCAGGTTATACTAGAGTAAAGGACCCTTCTATCATGTCAGGTTTATACTCGAGTAAAGGTCCTTTCTATGATGTCAGGTTAATATGAGAGTAAAGGACCCTTCTATAATGTCAGGTTAATATGAGAGAAAGGGGCCATTCTATGATGTCAGGCTTATATTGGAGTAAGGGGTCATTCTATGATGTAAGGCTTATATGAGAGTAATGGGCCCTTCTATCATGTTAGTGTTTATTAGAGAGTAAGGGGAAATTCTATCATGTCAGTGTTTATAAGAAAGTAAGGGACCATTCTATGATGTCATGTTTATAAAAGAGCAAGGATCCCTTCTATCATGTCAGTGTTTATAAGAAGTAAGGGGCCCTTCTATCATTCCAGGTTTATATGAGAGTAAGGGGCATCCACGTCAGTGTATTTACCTGGTATGTCAGTGTTATCAAGAGTAAGAGGCCCTTCTATCATGTCCGTGTTTTACCTCTAGTATGTCAGTGTTATCAAGAGTAAGAGGCCCTTCTATCACGTCCGTGTTTTACCTCTAGTATGTCAGTTTTATCAAGCGTAAGAGGGCCTTCTATCATGTCCGTGTTTTACCTCTAGTATGTCAGTGTTATCAATAGTAAGAGGCCCTTCTATCATGTCCGTGTTTTGACCTCTAGTATGTCAGTGTTATGAAGAGTATGAGGCCTTTCTATCATGTCCATGTCTTTACCTCTAATATGTCAGTGTTATGAAGAGTAAGAGGCCCTTCTATCATGTCCGTGTCTTTACCTCTAGTATGTCAGTGTTATCAAGAGTAAGAGGCCCTTCTATCATGTCCGTGTCTTTACCTCTAGTATGTCAGTGTTATCAAGAATAAGAGTGCCTTATATCATGTCCGTGTTTTTACCTCTAGTATGTCAGTGTTATCAAGAGTAAGAGGCCCTTCTATCATATCCGTGTTTTACCTCTAGTATGTCAGTGGTATCAAGAGTAAGAGGCATTTCTATTATGTCCGTGTTTTACCTCTAGTATGTCAGTTTTATCAAGCGTAAGAGGGCCTTCTATCATGTCCGTGTTTTACCTCTAGTATGTCAGTGTTATCAATAGTAAGAGGCCCTTCTATCATGTCCGTGTTTTGACCTCTAGTATGTCAGTGTTATCAAAAGTAAGAGGCCCTTCTATCATGTCCATGTCTTTACCTCTAGTATGTCAGTGTTATGAAGAGGAAGAGGCCCTTCTATCATGTCCGTGTCTTTACCTCTAGTATGTCAGTGTTATGAAGAGTACGAGGCCCTTCTATCATGTCCGTGTCTTTACCTCTAGTATGTCAGTGTTATCAAGAATAAGAAGCCCTTCTATCATGTCCGTGTTTTAACCTCTAGTATGTCAGTGTTATCAAGAGTAAGAGGTCCTTCATCATGTTCGTGGTTTTACCTCTAGTATATCAGTGTTATTAAGAGTAAGAGGCCCTTTTATCATGTCCGTGTTTTTACCTCTAGTATGTCATTGTTATCAAGAGGAAGAGGCCCTTCTTTCATGTCAGTGTTTTACCTCTAATATGTCAGTGTTATCAAGAGTAACAGGCCCTTATTTCATGTCAGTGTTTTACCTTAAAAATATCAGGAGAGAAAGGCCGTTTGTCAAAGTGCATCGATATATTAATTATGTAAATTAAATGTAACGTTTGTATGCAACAACTGAATTTTTATACGATATAAATTTGACGGATTACTTGCAGTTTTTAATTGACTTTGTTTTACTTGACCAGTAAATTTCTTTGTTTCAAAATAAACATTATTATTTCTCTGTATTGGTTAGAGTTCATTTAATAATTTCTTCGTGAATAAGAAACCTATGGAAGTGGAGCGCAGCGACCGTGGTTGCTTATTCACGAAGAAATTACTTAATATATTCTAACCGACCTAGTGTAAGCCCCTACCAAACTGCATCAGCTTTAAGATTGAGCCGTTCGCCTGTAAAAAGGCCCTTTAATTAATACAAGATATTGTTAAGTCATTTAAATCAGCATTAACACTGAAAATGAGCCTTGCATATGCAAACAGTAGGCGTGGCTATATGCGCATGCGCAGTTATAGCAATTTACTTAATCATGAAGAGCCGTCTTCAGAAATAAGTAACGATTCTTAACAAATAAGCAACGAAACATTTTAAAAATCTAGCGGCCTTGATTGACTGACAATGTAGGACAAACACTAAATACAGCGAGTGTACTAAATGACCTAAATATTTAACTTACGACAATACGTGTTTTCACAGCTGTGGAGACTACAGCATGTTCGGCACATCAATGTTGTGGACCGTTTCAAGTGTCCCTGATGTCGACATTCCTAGAAAACACAAGGAACACTCGACTTGTTCTTTATTTATGTATGAAGACATGAAATGAAAATCGAATACAATGTTTTTGAAATGCCTTTTTTAACTTCTGTCTTAAAGCTGCACTCTCACAGATTGAACCTTTTAACAACTTTTTTGTCTTGGAACGAGCCAGTTTATTTGAAATGCATGTAAACCATTAATATATAATTCACAGATATTTCTATTCAAGTTAAAAAATGATATTATATGCATTTTTCGTAAACCGTTAGTAACGCTTTAAGCCATAAAACATTAGGCTTCGAACTGAAATATGAAAATAAGCGATCTGATCTTTTGTCAGCAGGCTTATATCATTGGTTTGCAGATATGGACGCAACAATTTGCTCATTCCAAGACAAAAAATTAAAAAAAAGTTGTGAGTAAATCTGTGAGAGTGAAGCTTTAATATAAACATATAAGGTTTCATTTAATTGAATTTGGGTTGAAACATATATACATGTTCTGTTTCCACTGATGAATTAAAGATTTTTCACTCAAGTCATTGATTATTCATACCGTTTGGGTTCCACATCCAAAGTCGTACGTGTAGACTCCGTTGTGACTGTGAACTTCCATCATACATTGCTGTAAATAGCAGACGACATCAATCCTGAGTATAAGACAAGGAAAAACAGTTCTTTTACAGTGTGTGTATACCACGTGATAAATTACATCATATATCAGCGTGTGTATACCACGTGATAAATTGCGTCGTACATATATATCAGTGTGTGAATACCACGTGATAAATTGCATCATATATCAGCGTGTGAATAAAATATGATAAATTGCATCATATATCAGCGTGTGTATACCACGCGATGCCCGGTTAAACTATGTTTTAATGACATCACCAAATTGTCGCCAAGACAGTGTGTGTGACAAAAGAATTTCCCTGCATGATTATAATAAATATAAACACGTTTAACAGCTCAAGAGACCGCAATCTTTAAATTAGAACAGAGGTCTTAGTTTGACAAGTTTTATTTTTTGATACCATCGGCTCCTTTATTGGGTATATTACCGTATCGTGACAAATTCCAACATGGTGACAGCCATACGGGTCTCGGGCGTTAGTGCACATCCGGCAATAGGAGACGCTGTGATGGATTGCTGCACGAGATAATTGTGGTATGAACAAAAGCTTATAATGCAATATTTACAGGGCATGTATCATAAACAATATGGGTTGGCTATAAACTGTCATAACTAATTTAATGCACATTTAGAAACAGGTCCTAACATACTTTCATAACAAATGTAATGAACCAACCTTTGCATACAGATTCTTACATACTGTCATTACAAATATAATTTTTCAACCTTAAGAAACAAGACCTTACATACTATCATTACAAATGTAATGTACCACCCTTAAGAAACAGGATCTTACATACTATCATTACAAATGTAATGTACAAACCTTAAAAAACAGGACCTTACATACTATCATTACAAATGTAATGTACCAACCTTAAGAAACAGGACCTTACATACTATCATTACAAATGTAATGTACCAACCTTAAGAAACAGGACCTTACATACTATCATTACAAATGTAATGTACCAACCTTAAGAAACAGGACCTTACATACTATCGTAACACATGTAATCAACCAACATTAAGAAACAGGTCCTAACATAATATCGTAACACATGTAATCAACCAACATTAAGAAACAGGTCCTTATATACTATCATTACAAATGTATTTTACCAACCATAAGAAACAGGTCAAAGCAAACTAGCATAACAAATGAAATTAACCCAGCTTTGGAAACAGGTCCTAATTACTTCCATAACATATGTAATGAACCAACCTTAAGAAACAGGTCCTTTTATACTATCATACAAATGTAATGAACCAACCTTAGGAAATAGGTCATTACATACTATCATACCAAATGTAATAAACCATTACAAATTCAATGTAGCAAATGCTAGATACAGGTCCTAACTAGCAAATTAGCATTACTTATTGAATGTATCACAGTGTAACACAGGTCCTTACAAACTACCAATATTAATTTAATGCATCACAGATTTAACACAGGTCCTCACACACTACAATTACATATTTAATGTATCGTGGGGTCGACACATACAGGTTCTACAAACTAACATTACTTATTTAATTTATCGTAGGTTAGACACAGGTTCTTACAAACTATCATTACTTATATAATGTATCGTAGGTTCGACACAGGTTCTTACAAACTATCATTACTTATATAATGTATCGTAGGTTCGACACAGGTTCTTACAAACTATCATCACTTATTTAATGTATATTATGTTCGACACAGGTTCTTACAAACTATCATTACTTATATAATATATCGTATGTTTGACACAGGTTCTTACAAACTATCATTACTTATATAATGTATCGTATGTTCGACACAGGTTCTTACAAACTATCATTACTTATATATTGTATCGTATGTTCGACACAGGTTCTTACAAACTATCATTACTTATATAATATATCGTATGTTTGACACAGGTTTTTACAAACTATCATTACTTATATAATGTATCGTATGTTCGACACAGGTTTTTACAAACTATCATTACTTATATAATATATCGTATGTTTGACACAGGTTTTTACAAACTATCATTACTTATATAATATATCGTATGTTCGACACAGGTTCTTACAAACTATCATTACTTATATTATGTATCGTATGTTCGACACAGGTTCTTACAAACTATCATTACTTATATAATGTATCGTATGTTCGACACAGGTTCTTACAAACTATCATTACTTATATAATATATCGTATGTTTGACACAGGTTTTTACAAACTATCATTACTTATATAATGTATCGTATGTTCGACACAGGTTCTTACAAACTATCATTACTTATATAATGTATCGTATGTTCGACACAGGTTCTTACAAACTATCATTACTTATATAATATATCGTATGTTTGACACAGGTTTTTACAAACTATCATTACTTATATAATGTATCGTATGTTCGACACAGGTTCTTACAAACTATCATTACTTATATAATGTATCGTATGTTTGACACAGGTTCTTACAAATTATCATTACTTATATAATATATCGTATGTTTGACACAGGTTCTTACACACTATCATTACTTATATAATGTATCGTATGTTCGACACAGGTTCTTACACACTATCATTACTTATATAATGTATCGTATGTTCGACACAGGTTCTTACAAACTATCATTACTTATATAATATATCGTATGTTTGACACAGGTTCTTACACACTATCATCACTTATTTAATGTATATTATGTTCGACACAGGTTCTTACAAACTATCATTACTTATATAATATATCGTATGTTCGACACAGGTTCTTACACACTATCATCACTTATTTAATGTATATTATGTTCGACACAGGTTCTTACAAACTATCATTACTTATATAATATATCGTATGTTTGACACAGGTTCTTACAAACTATCATTACTTATATAATATATCGTATGTTTGACACAGGTTTTTACAAACTATCATTACTTATATTATGTATCGTATGTTCGACACAGGTTCTTACAAACTATCATTACTTATATAATATATCGTATGTTTGACACAGGTTCTTACAAACTATCATTACTTATATTATGTATCGTATGTTCGACACAGGTTCTTACACACTATCATTACTTATTTAATTTATCGTAGGTAGACACAGGTCCTAACAAATTATCATTACTTCTATAATGTATCTTATGTTCGACAGAGGTTCTTACAAACTATCATTAATTATATAATGTATCGTAGGTTCGACACAGGTCCTTACAAACTATGATTACTTATTAAATTTATCGTAGGTAGACACAGGTCCTTACAAATTATCATTACTTATATAATGTATCTTATATTCGACACAGGTTCTTACAAATTATCATTACTTATATAATGTATCGTATGTTCGACACAGGTTCTTACAAACTACCATTACTTATATAATGTATCGTATGTTCGACACAGGTTCTTACAAACTATCATTACTTATATAATGTATCGTATGTTCGACACAGGTTCTTACAAACTATCATTACTTATATAATGTATCGTATGTTCGACACAGGTTCTTACAAACTATCATTACTTATTTAATTTATCGTAGGTAGAAACAGGTCCTTACAAATTATCATTACTTATATAATGTATCGTATGTTCGACACAGGTTCTTACACACTATCATTACTTATATAATGTATCTTATGTTCGACACAGGTTCTTACAAACTATCATCACTTATATAATGTATCTTATGTTCGACACAGGTTCTTACAAACTATCATTACTTATATAATGTATCGTATGTTCGACAAAGGTTCTTACAAACTATCATTACTTATTTAATTTATCTTATGTTCGACACAGGTTCTTAAAAACTATCATTACTTATATAATGTATCGTAGGTAGAAACAGGTCCTTACAAATTATCATTACTTATATAATGTATCGTATGTTCGACACAGGTTCTTACACACTATCATTACTTATATAATGTATCTTATGTTCGACACAGGTTCTTACAAAGTATCATCACTTATATAATGTATCTTATGTTCAACACAGGTTCTTGCAAACTATCATTACTTATATAATGTATCGTATGTTCGACAAAGGTTCTTACAAACTATCATTACTTATTTAATTTATCTTAAGTTCGACACAGGTCCTTACAAAATATCATAACTTATATAATGTATCGTATGTTCGACACAGGTTCTTACAAACTATCATTACTTATATAATGTATCTTATGTTCGACACAGGTTCTTACAAACTATCATTACTTATATAATGTATCTTATGTTCGACACAGGTTCTTACAAACTATCATTACTTATTTAATTTATCGTATGTTCGACACAGGTTCTTACAAACTATCATTACCTAAATAATGTATCTTATGTTCGACACAGGTTCTTACAAACTATCATTACTTATATAATGTATCGTATGTTCGACACAGGTTCTTACAAACTATCATTACGTATATAATGTATCTTATGTTCGACAGAGGTTCTTACAAACTATCATTACTTATATAATGTATCGTATGTTCGACACAGGTTCTTACAAACTATCATTACTTATATAATGTATCGTATGTTCGACACAGGTTCTTACAAACTATCATTACTTATATAATGTATCTTATGTTCGACACAGGTTCTTACAAACTATAATTACTTATATAATGTATCGTATGTTCGACACAGGTTCTTACAAACTATCATTACGTATATAATGTATCTTATGTTCGACACAGGTTCTTACAAACTATCATTACGTATATAATGTATCGTATGTTTGACACAGGTTCTTACAAATTATCATTACTTATATAATGTATCGTATGTTCGACACAGGTTCTTACAAATTATCATTACTTATATAATGTATCTTATGTTCGACACAGGTTCTTACAAATTATCATTACTTACATAATGTATCGTATGTTCGACACAGGTTCTTACAAATTATCATTACTTATATAATGTATCGTATGTTCGACACAGGTTCTTACAAATTATCATTACTTATTTAATTTATCGTATGTTCGACACAGGTTCTTACAAATTATCATTACTTATATAATGTATCTTATGTTCGACACAGGTTCTTACAAATTATCATTACTTATATAATGTATCGTATGTTCGACACAGGTTCTTACAAACTATCATTACTTATATAATGTATCTTATGTTCGACACAGGTTCTTACAAATTATCATTACTTATATAATGTATCTTATGTTCGACACAGGTTCTTACAAACTATCATTACTTATATAATGTATCGTATGTTCGACACAGGTTCTTACAAACTATCATTACGTATATAATGTATCTTATGTTCGACACAGGTTCTTACAAACTATCATTACGTATATAATGTATCGTATGTTTGACACAGGTTCTTACAAATTATCATTACTTATATAATGTATCTTATGTTCGACACAGGTTCTTACAACTTATCATTACTTATATAATGTATCTTATGTTCGACACAGGTTCTTACAAATTATCATTACTTATATAATGTATCGTATGTTCGACACAGGTTCTTACAAATTATCATTACTTATATAATGTATCGTATGTTCGACACAGGTTCTTACAAATTATCATTACTTATTTAATTTATCGTATGTTCGACACAGGTTCTTACAAATTATCATTACTTATTTAATTTATCGTATGTTCGACACAGGTTCTTACAAATTATCATTACTTATATCATGTATCGTATGTTCGACACAGGTTCTTACAAATTATCATTACTTATATAATGTATCGTATGTTCGACACAGGTTCTTACAAACTATCATTACTTATATAATGTATCTTATGTTCGACACAGGTTCTTACAAATTATCATTACTTATATAATGTATCGTATGTTCGACAGAGGTTCTTACAAACTATCATTACTTATATAATGTATCGTATGTTCGACACAGGTTCTTACACACTATCATTACTTATATAATGTATCTTATGTTCGACACAGGTTCTTACAAACTATCATTACTTGTATAATGTATCGTAGGTAGACACAGGTTCTTACAAACTATCATTACTTTTATAATGTATCGTATGTTCGACACAGGTTCTTACAAACTATTATTACTTATATAATGTATCGTATGTTCGACACAGGTTGTTACAAACTATCATTACTTATTTAATTTATCGTATGTTCGACACAGGTTCTTACAAACTATCATTACTTATATAATGTATCTTATGTTCGACACAGGTTCTTACAAACTATCATTACTTATATAATGTATCGTATGTTCGACACAGGTTCTTACAAACTATCATTACTTATATAATGTATCGTAGGTAGACACAGGTTCTTACAAACTATCATTACTTATATAATGTATCGTATGTTCGACACAGGTTCTTACAAACTATCATTACTTATATAATGTATCGTATGTTCGACACAGGTTCTTACAAACTATCATTACTTATATAATGTATCGTATGTTCGACACAGGTTCTTACAAACTATCATTACTTTTATAATTTATCGTAGGTAGACACAGGTTCTTACAAACTATCACTACTTTTATAATGTATCGTATGTTCGACACAGGTTCTTACAAACTATCATTACTTATATAATGTATCGTAGGTTCGACACAGGTTCTTACAAACTATCATAACTTATATAATGTATCGTATGTTCGACACAGGTTGTTACAAACCATCATTACTTATTTAATTTATCGTATATTCGACACAGGTTCTTACAAACTATCATTACTTATATAATGTATCGTATGTTCGACACAGGTTCTTACAAACTATCCTTACTTATATAATGTATCTTATGTTTGAAACAGGCTCTTACAAACTATCATTACTTATATAATGTATCGTATGTAGACACAGGTTCTTACAAAGTATCATTACTTATATAATGTATCGTATGTTCGACACAGGTTCTTACAAACTATCATTACTTATATAATGTTACTTATATAATGTATCGTATGTTCGACACAGGTTCTTACAAACTATCTTTACTTATATAATGTATCGTATGTTCGACACAGGTTCTTACAAAATATCATTACTTATATAATGTATCGTAGGTAGACACAGGTTCTTACAAATTATCATTACTTATATAATGTATCGTAGGTTCGACACAGGTTCTTACAAACTATCATTACTTATATAATGTATCTTATGTTCGACACATGTTCTTACAAATTATTATTACTTATATAATGTATCGTAGGTTCGACACAGGTTCTTACAAAATATCATTACTTATATAATGTATCTTATGTCCGACACAGGTTCTTACAAACTATCATTACTGATATAATGTATCGTATGTTCGACACAGGTTCTTACAAATTATCATTACTTATATAATGTATCGTATGTTCGACACAGGTTCTTACAAACTATCATTACTTATATAATGTATCGTATGTAGACACAGGTTCTTACAAACTATCATTACTTTTATAATGTATCTTATGTTCGACACAGGTTCTTACAAACTATCATTACTTATATAATGTATCGTATGTTCGACACAGGTTCTTACAAACTATCATTACTTATATAATGTATCGTATGTTCGACACAGGTTCTTACACACTATCATTACTTATATAATGTATCTTATGTTCGACACAGGTTCTTACAAACTATCATTACTTATATAATGTATCGTAGGTAGACACAGGTTCTTACAAACTATCATTACTTTTATAATGTATCGTATGTTCGACACAGTTTCTTACAAACTATTATTACTTATATAATGTATCGTATGTTCGACACAGGTTGTTACAAACTATCATTACTTATTTAATTTTATCGTATGTTCGACACAGGTTCTTACAAACTATCATTACTTATATAATGTATCTTATGTTCGACACAGGTTCTTACAAACTATCATTACTTATATAATGTATCGTATGTTCGACACAGGTTCTTACAAACTATCATTACTTATATAATGTATCGTAGGTAGACACAGGTTCTTACAAACTATCATTACTTTTATAATGTATCGTATGTTCGACACAGGTTCTTACAAACTATCATTACTTATATAATGTATCGTATGTTCGACACAGGTTCTTACAAACTATCATTACTTATTTAATTTATCGTATGTTCGACACAGGTTCTTACAAACTATCATTACTTTTATAATTTATCGTAGGTAGACACAGGTTCTTACAAACTATCACTACTTTTATAATGTATCGTATGTTCGACACAGGTTCTTACAAACTATCATTACTTATATAATGTATCGTAGGTTCGACACAGGTTCTTACAAACTATCATAACTTATATAATGTATCGTATGTTCGACACAGGTTGTTACAAACTATCATTACTTATTTAATTTATCGTATATTCGACACAGGTTCTTACAAACTATCATTACTTATATAATGTATCGTATGTTCGACACAGGTTCTTACAAACTATCCTTACTTATATAATGTATCTTATGTTTGAAACAGGTTCTTACAAACTATCATTACTTATATAATGTATCGTATGTAGACACAGGTTCTTACAAAGTATCATTACTTATATAATGTATCGTATGTTCGACACAGGTTCTTACAAACTATCATTACTTATATAATGTTACTTATATAATGTATCGTATGTTCGACACAGGTTCTTACAAACTATCATTACTTATATAATGTATCGTATGTTCGACACAGGTTCTTACAAAATATCATTACTTATATAATGTATCGTAGGTAGACACAGGTTCTTACAAATCATCATTACTTATATAATGTATCGTAGGTTCGACACAGGTTCTTACAAACTATCATTACTTATATAATGTATCTTATGTTCGACACATGTTCTTACAAATTATTATTACTTATATAATGTATCGTATGTTCGACACAGGTTCTTACAAAATATCATTACTTATATAATGTATCTTATGTTCGACACAGGTTCTTACAAACTATCATTACTGATATAATGTATCGTATGTTCGACACAGGTTCTTACAAATTATCATTACTTATATAATGTATCGTATGTAGACACAGGTTCTTACAAACTATCATTACTTTTATAATGTATCTTATGTTCGACACAGGTTCTTACAAACTATCATTACTTATATAATGTATCGTATGTTCGACACAGGTTCTTACAAAATATTATTACTTATATAATGTATCGTAGGTAGACACAGGTTCTTACAAATTATCATTACTTATATAATGTATCGTAGGTTCGACACAGGTTCTTACAAACTATCATTACTTATATAATGTTACTTATATAATGTATCGTATGTTCGACACAGGTTCTTACAAACTATCATTACTTATATAATGTATCGTATGTTCGACACAGGTTCTTACAAAATATCATTACTTATATAATGTATCGTAGGTAGACACAGGTTCTTACAAATTATCATTACTTATATAATGTATCGTAGGTTCGACACAGGTTCTTACAAACTATCATTACTTATATAATGTATCTTATGTTCGACACATGTTCTTACAAATTATTATTACTTATATAATGTATCGTAGGTTCGACACAGGTTCTTACAAAATATCATTACTTATATAATGTATCTTATGTCCGACACAGGTTCTTACAAACTATCATTACTGATATAATGTATCGTATGTTCGACACAGGTTCTTACAAATTATCATTACTTATATAATGTATCGTATGTTCGACACAGGTTCTTACAAACTATCATTACTTATATAATGTATCGTATGTAGACACAGGTTCTTACAAACTATCATTACTTTTATAATGTATCGTATGTTCGACACAGGTTCTTACAAACTATCCTTACTTATATAATGTATCTTATGTTTGAAACAGGTTCTTACAAACTATCATTACTTATATAATGTATCGTATGTAGACACAGGTTCTTACAAAGTATCATTACTTATATAATGTATCGTATGTTCGACACAGGTTCTTACAAACTATCATTACTTATATAATGTTACTTATATAATGTATCGTATGTTCGACACAGGTTCTTACAAACTATCATTACTTATATAATGTATCGTATGTTCGACACAGGTTCTTACAAAATATCATTACTTATATAATGTATCGTAGGTAGACACAGGTTCTTACAAATCATCATTACTTATATAATGTATCGTAGGTTCGACACAGGTTCTTACAAACTATCATTACTTATATAATGTATCTTATGTTCGACACATGTTCTTACAAATTATTATTACTTATATAATGTATCGTATGTTCGACACAGGTTCTTACAAATTATCATTACTTATTTAATTTATCGTATGTTCGACACAGGTTCTTACAAATTATCATTACTTATTTAATTTATCGTATGTTCGACACAGGTTCTTACAAATTATCATTACTTATATCATGTATCGTATGTTCGACACAGGTTCTTACAAATTATCATTACTTATATAATGTATCGTATGTTCGACACAGGTTCTTACAAACTATCATTAGTTATATAATGTATCTTATGTTCGACACAGGTTCTTACAAATTATCATTACTTATATAATGTATCGTATGTTCGACAGAGGTTCTTACAAACTATCATTACTTATATAATGTATCGTATGTTCGACACAGGTTCTTACACACTATCATTACTTATATAATGTATCTTATGTTCGACACAGGTTCTTACAAACTATCATTACTTGTATAATGTATCGTAGGTAGACACAGGTTCTTACAAACTATCATTACTTTTATAATGTATCGTATGTTCGACACAGGTTCTTACAAACTATTATTACTTATATAATGTATCGTATGTTCGACACAGGTTGTTACAAACTATCATTACTTATTTAATTTATCGTATGTTCGACACAGGTTCTTACAAACTATCATTACTTATATAATGTATCTTATGTTCGACACAGGTTCTTACAAACTATCATTACTTATATAATGTATCGTATGTTCGACACAGGTTCTTACAAACTATCATTACTTATATAATGTATCGTAGGTAGACACAGGTTCTTACAAACTATCATTACTTTTATAATGTATCGTATGTTCGACACAGGTTCTTACAAACTATCATTACTTATATAATGTATCGTATGTTCGACACAGGTTCTTACAAACTATCATTACTTATTTAATTTATCGTATGTTCGACACAGGTTCTTACAAACTATCATTACTTTTATAATTTATCGTAGGTAGACACAGGTTCTTACAAACTATCACTACTTTTATAATGTATCGTATGTTCGACACAGGTTCTTACAAACTATCATTACTTATATAATGTATCGTAGGTTCGACACAGGTTCTTACAAACTATCATAACTTATATAATGTATCGTAGGTTCGACACAGGTTGTTACAAACTATCATTACTTATATAATTTATCGTATATTCGACACAGGTTCTTACAAACTATCAATACTTATATAATGTATCGTATGTTCGACACAGGTTCTTACAAACTATCCTTACTTATATAATGTATCTTATGTTTGAAACAGGCTCTTACAAACTATCATTACTTATATAATGTATCGTATGTAGACACAGGTTCTTACAAAGTATCATTACTTATATAATGTATCGTATGTTCGACACAGGTTCTTACAAACTATCATTACTTATATAATGTTACTTATATAATGTATCGTATGTTCGACACAGGTTCTTACAAACTATCATTACTTATATAATGTATCGTATGTTCGACACAGGTTCTTACAAAATATCATTACTTATATAATGTATCGTAGGTAGACACAGGTTCTTACAAATTATCATTACTTATATAATGTATCGTAGGTTCGACACAGGTTCTTACAAACTATCATTACTTATATAATGTATCTTATGTTCGACACATGTTCTTACAAATTATTATTACTTATATAATGTATCGTAGGTTCGACACAGGTTCTTACAAAATATCATTACTTATATAATGTATCTTATGTCCGACACAGGTTCTTACAAACTATCATTACTGATATAATGTATCGTATGTTCGACACAGGTTCTTACAAATTATCATTACTTATATAATGTATCGTATGTTCGACACAGGTTCTTACAAACTATCATTACTTATATAATGTATCGTATGTAGACACAGGTTCTTACAAACTATCATTACTTTTATAATGTATCTTATGTTCGACACAGGTTCTTACAAACTATCATTACTTATATAATGTATCGTATGTTCGACACAGGTTCTTACAAACTATCATTACTTATATAATGTATCGTATGTTCGACACAGGTTCTTACACACTATCATTACTTATATAATGTATCTTATGTTCGACACAGGTTCTTACAAACTATCATTACTTATATAATGTATCGTAGGTAGACACAGGTTCTTACAAACTATCATTACTTTTATAATGTATCGGATGTTCGACACAGTTTCTTACAAACTATTATTACTTATATAATGTATCGTATGTTCGACACAGGTTGTTACAAACTATCATTACTTATTTAATTTTATCGTATGTTCGACACAGGTTCTTACAAACTATCATTACTTATATAATGTATCTTATGTTCGACACAGGTTCTTACAAACTATCATTACTTATATAATGTATCGTATGTTCGACACAGGTTCTTACAAACTATCATTACTTATATAATGTATCGTAGGTAGACACAGGTTCTTACAAACTATCATTACTTTTATAATGTATCGTATGTTCGACACAGGTTCTTACAAACTATCATTACTTATATAATGTATCGTATGTTCGACACAGGTTCTTACAAACTATCATTACTTATTTAATTTATCGTATGTTCGACACAGGTTCTTACAAACTATCATTACTTTTATAATTTATCGTAGGTAGACACAGGTTCTTACAAACTATCACTACTTTTATAATGTATCGTATGTTCGACACAGGTTCTTACAAACTATCATTACTTATATAATGTATCGTAGGTTCGACACAGGTTCTTACAAACTATCATAACTTATATAATGTATCGTATGTTCGACACAGGTTGTTACAAACTATCATTACTTATTTAATTTATCGTATATTCGACACAGGTTCTTACAAACTATCATTACTTATATAATGTATCGTATGTTCGACACAGGTTCTTACAAACTATCCTTACTTATATAATGTATCTTATGTTTGAAACAGGTTCTTACAAACTATCATTACTTATATAATGTATCGTATGTAGACACAGGTTCTTACAAAGTATCATTACTTATATAATGTATCGTATGTTCGACACAGGTTCTTACAAACTATCATTACTTATATAATGTTACTTATATAATGTATCGTATGTTCGACACAGGTTCTTACAAACTATCATTACTTATATAATGTATCGTATGTTCGACACAGGTTCTTACAAAACATCATTACTTATATAATGTATCGTAGGTAGACACAGGTTCTTACAAATCATCATTACTTATATAATGTATCGTAGGTTCGACACAGGTTCTTACAAACTATCATTACTTATATAATGTATCTTATGTTCGACACATGTTCTTACAAATTATTATTACTTATATAATGTATCGTATGTTCGACACAGGTTCTTACAAAATATCATTACTTATATAATGTATCTTATGTTCGACACAGGTTCTTACAAACTATCATTACTGATATAATGTATCGTATGTTCGACACAGGTTCTTACAAATTATCATTACTTATATAATGTATCGTATGTAGACACAGGTTCTTACAAACTATCATTACTTTTATAATGTATCTTATGTTCGACACAGGTTCTTACAAACTATCATTACTTATATAATGTATCGTATGTTCGACACAGGTTCTTACAAAATATTATTACTTATATAATGTATCGTAGGTAGACACAGGTTCTTACAAATTATCATTACTTATATAATGTATCGTAGGTTCGACACAGGTTCTTACAAACTATCATTACTTATATAATGTTACTTATATAATGTATCGTATGTTCGACACAGGTTCTTACAAACTATCATTACTTATATAATGTATCGTATGTTCGACACAGGTTCTTACAAAATATCATTACTTATATAATGTATCGTAGGTAGACACAGGTTCTTACAAATTATCATTACTTATATAATGTATCGTAGGTTCGACACAGGTTCTTACAAACTATCATTACTTATATAATGTATCTTATGTTCGACACATGTTCTTACAAATTATTATTACTTATATAATGTATCGTAGGTTCGACACAGGTTCTTACAAAATATCATTACTTATATAATGTATCTTATGTCCGACACAGGTTCTTACAAACTATCATTACTGATATAATGTATCGTATGTTCGACACAGGTTCTTACAAATTATCATTACTTATATAATGTATCGTATGTTCGACACAGGTTCTTACAAACTATCATTACTTATATAATGTATCGTATGTAGACACAGGTTCTTACAAACTATCATTACTTTTATAATGTATCTTATGTTCGACACAGGTTCTTACAAACTATCATTACTTATATAATGTATCGTATGTTCGACACAGGTTCTTACAAACTATCATTACTTATATAATGTATCGTATGTTCGACACAGGTTCTTACACACTATCATTACTTATATAATGTATCTTATGTTCGACACAGGTTCTTACAAACTATCATTACTTATATAATGTATCGTAGGTAGACACAGGTTCTTACAAACTATCATTACTTTTATAATGTATCGTATGTTCGACACAGTTTCTTACAAACTATTATTACTTATATAATGTATCGTATGTTCGACACAGGTTGTTACAAACTATCATTACTTATTTAATTTTATCGTATGTTCGACACAGGTTCTTACAAACTATCATTACTTATATAATGTATCTTATGTTCGACACAGGTTCTTACAAACTATCATTACTTATATAATGTATCGTATGTTCGACACAGGTTCTTACAAACTATCATTACTTATATAATGTATCGTAGGTAGACACAGGTTCTTACAAACTATCATTACTTTTATAATGTATCGTATGTTCGACACAGGTTCTTACAAACTATCATTACTTATATAATGTATCGTATGTTCGACACAGGTTCTTACAAACTATCATTACTTATTTAATTTATCGTATGTTCGACACAGGTTCTTACAAACTATCATTACTTTTATAATTTATCGTAGGTAGACACAGGTTCTTACAAACTATCACTACTTTTATAATGTATCGTATGTTCGACACAGGTTCTTACAAACTATCATTACTTATATAATGTATCGTAGGTTCGACACAGGTTCTTACAAACTATCATAACTTATATAATGTATCGTATGTTCGACACAGGTTGTTACAAACTATCATTACTTATTTAATTTATCGTATATTCGACACAGGTTCTTACAAACTATCATTACTTATATAATGTATCGTATGTTCGACACAGGTTCTTACAAACTATCCTTACTTATATAATGTATCTTATGTTTGAAACAGGTTCTTACAAACTATCATTACTTATATAATGTATCGTATGTAGACACAGGTTCTTACAAAGTATCATTACTTATATAATGTATCGTATGTTCGACACAGGTTCTTACAAACTATCATTACTTATATAATGTTACTTATATAATGTATCGTATGTTCGACACAGGTTCTTACAAACTATCATTACTTATATAATGTATCGTATGTTCGACACAGGTTCTTACAAAATATCATTACTTATATAATGTATCGTAGGTAGACACAGGTTCTTACAAATCATCATTACTTATATAATGTATCGTAGGTTCGACACAGGTTCTTACAAACTATCATTACTTATATAATGTATCTTATGTTCGACACATGTTCTTACAAATTATTATTACTTATATAATGTATCGTATGTTCGACACAGGTTCTTACAAAATATCATTACTTATATAATGTATCTTATGTTCGACACAGGTTCTTACAAACTATCATTACTGATATAATGTATCGTATGTTCGACACAGGTTCTTACAAATTATCATTACTTATATAATGTATCGTATGTAGACACAGGTTCTTACAAACTATCATTACTTTTATAATGTATCTTATGTTCGACACAGGTTCTTACAAACTATCATTACTTATATAATGTATCGTATGTTCGACACAGGTTCTTACAAAATATTATTACTTATATAATGTATCGTAGGTAGACACAGGTTCTTACAAATTATCATTACTTATATAATGTATCGTAGGTTCGACACAGGTTCTTACAAACTATCATTACTTATATAATGTATCTTATGTTCGACACATGTTCTTACAAATTATTATTACTTATATAATGTATCGTAGGTTCGACACAGGTTCTTACAAAATATCATTACTTATATAATGTATCTTATGTTCGACACAGGTTCTTACAAACTATCATTACTGATATAATGTATCGTATGTTCGACACAGGTTCTTACAAATTATCATTACTTATATAATGTATCGTATGTTCGACACAGGTTCTTACAAACTATCATTACTTATATAATGTATCGTATGTAGACACAGGTTCTTACAAACTATCATTACTTTTATAATGTATCTTATGTTCGACACAGGTTCTTACAAACTATCATTACTTATATAATGTATCGTATGTTCGACACAGGTTCTTACAAACTATCATTACTTATATAATGTATCGTATGTTCGACACAGGTTCTTACAAACTATCATTACTTATATAATGTATCGTATGTTCGACACAGGTTCTTACAAATTATCATTACTTATATAATGTATCTTATGTTCGACACAGGTTCTTACAAACTATCATTACTTATATAATGTATCTTATGTTCAACACAGGTTCTTACAAATTATCATTACTTATATAATGTATCGTATGTTCGACACAGGTTCTTACAAATTATCATTACTTGTATAATGTATCGTATGTTCGACACAGGTTCTTACAAATTATCATTACTTATATAATGTATCGTATGTTCGACACAGGTTCTTACAAATTATCATTACTTATATAATGTATCGTATGTTCGACACAGGTTCTTACAAATTATCATTACTTATATAATGTATCGTATGTTCGACACAGGTTCTTACAAATTATCATTACTTATATAATATATCTTATGTTCGACACAGGTTCTTACAAACTATCATTACGTTTTTAATTTATCGTATGTTCGACACAGATCCTTACAAACTATCATTACTTTTATAATGTATCTTATGTTCGACACAGGTTCTTACAAACTATCATGACATATTTAAAGAAACAAACGTTCGACACATGTCCCATTAACAATCATTGCAGATTTTAGATTTGTTGTAGCAATGATTGGACAAGGGTCCTTCATGTTAACACATGACAGATGAACTAAAAACAGCTTACTGACTGGTGGCGGAGTGGTGGTTGGTTGGTGAGCGTAATGCGCTGAAAAACACACGTGCAATTGTACTCAAAGTCATCACATGAAGCTATACGCGTAAAGGAAATAGGTAACTGGTTGAATAATATATTAATAAAGATGTGCGATATAAGTTCGAGGGTGAGAGTGGTCTAGTGGTATAGGTGTCCGCCTCTCACCCAAGAGGTTGTGGGTTCGATCCCCACCAGGGGTACTTTCTCATAGCTTCTCAAAAAAAAAAAGGACACAGTACTGGTTTCTGCCCAGGAAACGGACTCGAAAGTGATTCTATAAGCTATCAGCTTTCGTCACAATCGAGCTAAAAAAAATTAGTATAAACCAGTTCGATATACAGTAATGCGGATCAAAATTGATCAGTTTCGATACACATCGACGAAATATTGAAAATTTTCTTATTTTATTTAAGCCAGACTGTAAATGAATTATAAAACAAAGAATGAGCAATGTATTCTGAAATGCAGAACAATCATTTTCAACTTGATATATAGTATTATATAGTGTAGGATAGTATGTCTTTGTTTATTATGCTTCGGTTGTCAAACCTGCAAGGGCATAACAATGCCAAATTAGTCAAGATAAATAATTATCAGTTTTATCAGTATCAGTCGTTGCCATGTAAGAAAAATAATGATAAAGAATAAGCTTACAAACTTATAGTTAGACATTTATATTGACATGTTCTTTGTTTTATTTACAAACGATCTATATATGTTGTGTTTTTTAAAAAAAAATCCCATCCCTTATAATAAGAGATGCTTTATTGGCAAGTAACTGTATCACACGAACAACAAAGGCCTGTCTGGCATCCTGTGTGGTCACAGCACTCACTACACACCAGCCTTCCGATCGCCCGCCGTCCCACCAGATGAATGTCGTGCTCACATTGCTGTAAGAACCATTTTAGTACGTAATATCGATATGTTACGACCTACACGATACCCCGACACCCTCTGCCCCAAAACACCCGCACAAAACAACTAACATCAGTTTATGTTAGATCTAGATTATCGTGTTGGTAGCAAAGTAGTTGTTACCATTGCATATACTCAGCATAAGGATACATATTAATGTTTAAACTTGCACTCTCACAGATTAACCATTTTTTTTTTTATTTTGTCTTGGAAAGGGCAAATTGCGTAGATATGTGCAAACCAATGATATAAGATTGCTGACGAAAAATCAGTTCGTAGATTTTCATATTTCCGTTCGAAAAATAATGTAGTATGGCGTAAACCGTTACTAACTGTTTAAGAAAAAATGCATAAAACATCAATATTTGAACTTAAATATAAAAAGCTGCAATCATGTTTTTTGTCAGCAGTCTTATATAACTGGTCTCCATGGACTTTCGCTCGTTCCAAGACAAAAAAGAAAAAAAGTCGTCAAAACGTTCTATCCGTGAGAGTGCAGCTTTAACATACTTAGACATAAAGGGTAATTAAAACAAGTATCTATTCCCTTTTTATATGTTTTTTGTAAATCCGATTTATTTTAAAATAACTACAATGGCATCATTTTTTCCAGATTAAGTATTATAGTGTAACAACCAAAAATAAACTAAAGACATATAATTTCAAAAGCGAGCTTGAAGAAAATATTCTGGTTGCTTTTACGTGTATGTGCACAACGCAATCACCTTATGTAGACCTATTCGGAACTCCTCGGCCAATTTCCATCGAAAACAACATCGGATGTGTGTCGGTTCATCAGTAGAAGTAGTTCGTAAAAAAATAAATATAGTATTAATTAATTGTAGTGTTTGAACATGTATCTTGTATATCTAATCAGGGGTTTTATTGTAGTGCCCACCGGTCCGACTATCGGATATTTTTCACAATCATCATAAAAATTCCTGATCAAAATTGAAACTGTTTTTTTGTTTTGTTTCTTTTATGAATAACTTTTTACCTGTACTGGTTCATTCAACATCATAATAAATTAAGATGATGTAACGTTTTGAGGGTAATTGAAAAAAGAAATCATTGTTTTACATCACATTCAGAGATCAATATGAACTATTATCTGCCATGATTTATAGCAATGGATATTTCAGCATTTAAAGGTCTTTTAAAAGGGAATATTTAATAATTTCCTCATTCGCAGGAAACTGGAAAGCTTTTTCTTTTAACTGTGAAATTTCCCGATTTCGCGTCACAAGTTTTCCCAAAATGTCTAGTGTCTTTTTCCCCAAATGGGCAGAAAAAGCCCTGCTTATTTTAAATTGATTGCTACTGAAATGTTTTATTGCATGAATAATTAAGATTCCCTAGAGTGAAGTCAAAAAGGTTTTACTGGTTATTTGAAATTACTACGCGATCCACCTGAAGTGTTAAGTGAAATCCGATGTTGTTTTCGATGGAAAATGGCCGAAGAGTTCCGAATGATGTAGCCTTTGTTATTGACCAAACAGTGGAGAGTGCCAGAAAGAAACCGAATCTGTTTAGTTTATGGAAATGCACATGTGTCAGTATTGAGCTAAAATAGACTAAATCATGTACATGTGTGGAAATGTAACATATGTCTTATCATTTCCATTTGCAGTTCTTACATATCAGACTAATTCAAATTTGAAACCATTATAAGGTCATTCGTATGAGAAAGATAACAAATTGAAATATAAGGGGAAGAATGAAAAGAAGAGGTAATAGTTACAGCGTGTTCCTTGCAGCCTAGCCTGTAGATGTAAGTTCCGTTATGTAAATATACGTCCTCGCTGCAGAACTGAAATTCCATGGAAATAAAAACATAACTATGGATCCAAACAACTGTAAAAGTTTGACCAAATTACAGTGAATGAAAAAGCACAACCAATACATATAAACAATATATTTTATTTCTATCCACTTTCTACATGAACAAGTAAATTATTCGTCGAATGAATCAACTCATAAATCGTTTCTATCGTGAAACCCGGTCAAAATGGAAGTCGCAAGAGAGTGTTCATTCATCGAAAAAAAAAACGTTCCAGGCGACTGCAATCATTCTATCAATAACACTTACAAACGTTTATGATTACATGCCAAATTTTAAGGTACCATTGTATTTGAATAACGATACTCTTTTTATTAGACGCATATACTACAGATTAATTAATCATTCGGAATAAATTGACTTACATTAACCAGATTATATCCATGACAAACATACATACTAGTTTGTTCAAGCTTGAATTTTGAATTTCAAAGATTATTTTTCTTTTTAAAACCTTAGTTTAAACTAGCCATTCATTATTGGAGTCATTTGTACATAATATCGATAAAAGTAACGTTCATTACTCCTTCGGATCTACCCAGTTTAACGAGCCCATCTGCGTTCATACCCCGATAATGACATCAATCCCGCAATTCATTCCTTAATTAAAATTCATTAATATCACTGTAGTATTGTTCATAGATATACAGTAAAGATAAAGTTTATAATATATATTTTATGAGCATGAAATTAAACTTTTTGTTTGCTAGATCTGTGATATGAATATGTAAATAAAGTTTATAAATCTGTTCCGCCATAGATATATATATATAAGTCATTGTATTACATTGATTTGATTACGGGTCACATTGGACTTTTTTCAAATATGTATTGTGTGATACATTTCTTTGAATAAACTTTCTTCTTTCTTTTTACCGCCTGAACTGCTCGTCCACCATATGATAATGTTTGGTATTGGTTTAACGCTGTCGCATTGTTCACGTCCATTGTTGTTTAGCAATTTTGGAATGCGTTCAAGATGGCAATGCTTAATAAAAAAAATAGTAATGCCTTAAACAATAAAAATCCTTAGTAACGCATCTGATAATTATATGCTTGGTTAGATATTGATGTTACATTTCAAGTATTGGGTTAATAAATCAATACTACATTGGGGAGCATTTTCGTTGATTGCCAATATGTTGTTTATTGCAATTATTTTATATTTTGTTTTTAAAAAAGATCTTAGCACAAAGATGCTAAAGCTATTGCAACATCTCGTATTTTTTTTCTTTGAAAACAAACTATTTAAACATATGAAAAGTTTCAACAAACACATTTTAAAATATTCGCACAGGGTATTCACTTGTAAGCATTACTCCAGTCTGTTATTTAGTTTCAACAATGACTTACCAGGTAATCCAAAATGCTTACAACATTAAAAGATAAGGTGAAAAATATATTACATAATTAATTAATTTATATTCTTTATATGATGATATTTCATATTGGTTCCTACCCCATGATGGCAAGTCTCCTGGTGGTGACAGTCGCCCGGATGGTTCACATTGTTACAAGTCTTGCAGATCGTGGAATGTCCTGGCGGCGCAGGGATTCCTGGTATCACTGGAAACATGGCATATTTTGGATCTACTTTTTGTCGGTCTATAGCGAGTTATCAGTGAAATAAAAAAGCTACTTTACTGCATTAAATAGTGAAATGAAGTGAATTTGATTTCGTTCATTGAATATTTTGTCCGCTCTAACTTCTAAATCATACGCTAGCGCGCACAAAGCTCGTCTACAATTTCAATGTCATTATTTTCGAAATAGCGTTATATTCTCATAGATTTTGGCGCGCTTTCTAAAAACTAAAGCACCAAAAGTAAACAAAGTTTCTGGTGCTTACTTGTTGAAATATATTACGATATTTTACTGAAACACAATCTGTCCTTTATAATACATTTTTTTTTTTAGATTAAATTGATGAAATAAATCAATATAGTGCACGTTTCGAGCCTCATTCACAAACGATGTTATTGCGATATTCATTTTCCGGATTTTAGGCCCTGCTTTATAAAAAAATTATGCTAAGATTAAAACTAAATCAACAAAACAAAACACGCCTTTCCTTTTTCTGCCTTAGTATATAAAATATATTCATTATTCCAAGAGAAACAACCACACCTCCTTGTATACAGAAAATACCAACTACTATTCAATTATGTTCTTTCCAAAATATGATATCAATTTGAACAAAAGAGTAAATTATACTTACAATACTGCAGTAGGAAAACAACAATGCCATATTTTACAATCATTCTTTAATCTCAGTCTTGAAAGTGATTGTGCTATGCTTGTCGGTGATATGTGGCATTAATATTAACACATTTTTGTTATCGTTGTGAAACTAGCCGCGTACATTTAATGAGCTTTCGGTGAGCTTTCGGTTCATATGGCATCAAGACACAATCATTCATAAACAGCAGCGGTCATAGAGATAGTAAACCAAAGGTTTTCTTTAGTGTCAATTAGAGTGGCATTACACAATTGCCAAACTTTATGAAATAAGAATCTCATATGGATAAACAATTAACTAGATTTATAAAATAATGGTAAAATCATGCAAAGGGAAACCTTTGATTTCAATTTATGTCATACGTTTGCACAATGATTCGTCAAACCTTGGTTATCGAAATAACATATGGTATTGGTTGATATCAGGTTAACGGCACCATCGCACGATAGTTCCCCATGACATTAGTTATCAGAGCAAAACCTAGATTCTGTGAAGTATTGTGCAAACGGCTTGCGATACTCTGAAGTTCATCCAGTGACAGGGCGAGTCATTGTAAATTGAGTTTTAGATTAAGGATTATATTGTACATGAACAAGATTCGAAACACTTTACATATGTAACATATCACCATGCCTAATTATCACAAAGGTACTTAAAGTGAAACTTATTCAAAATCAATATATACACGTGTATTACATACCAAACATTTGGGTGATTAACCTTAATAATTTACTAAATAATGCATTTATGAAAAATATTAATTACTGAAAACAAGATTTAACCATAGCTAAAAATGAAAAAAAAAGATTGGTGGGTGCTAACAAATTAACAGTGGTCTACTATCGTCTCATATGACAGAAATAAGAACCATTGTTTTCGAGATTCATTCATAATTTTCGGTAAATTTAACAAATGTATAAGTTGGAGTATTAATTATTTGGAAGGAAGAGTGCATCTTTAAGTTAGTTCTCAATCTCAACTCACATAAGCACAGAACCGTATAGCATAAACCAAATTATAAAAATGAAGAAATTCTGCTTTCCAAAACTTAGATTAATCTGATACAAACCATTAATCAATAATTGTTTTAGAAATATGCATTCTAGATAAAAAATATTAAAATCAAATTTAACATTTTGAGTTTATTACCCAAGAACATTTTGGGCTCTACAAATTATGTTCTTTAATATTGAGCAATGTGGTTTAACAATCTGGAAATATGATGAATATTGTTTCCATTTGAAAATGACTTAATTAATTTTAAATGAACAAACACCATGAACTACTTTCGGATATTCAAAATTGATAGAATGTTGTAAATCAATGGTACAGATATATATATATATATATATGATCTGACACGAGTTGTCATTTAATACAAGATTTTATTAAACGAGCTCATGAAATTTGTTAGTAAGCGAGCCTCTGGCGAGCTTACTAACAAATTTCATGGACGAGTTTAATAAAAATCTGTTATAAAATGACAACGAGTGTCAGATCTTTTTATCACATGCTTAAAACGGTGTTTTTATTATCAATTTAGTTCCACTTTGTAAACCCATTGTTTGACAGCCAAAGTACTCAGAGTGGAATGTCAACGATGCGCTATATAAAAAGTTCAAAATGAAAATGACAAAAACAGCTAGCATTTATCAAGTTTTAATTCTGATAAAGCGCTGAACAAGTCACAAATATAAAAATGTGTAGTAAAATATCCAACAACATGAATAACAAACAATTTTAACCAAAATCCCAATAAGTACAAAATTTGAATATGTCACACTGAGAGTACATGCATTTACGCGGTTTATGTGACCTACATCGGTCTGTCAAGTTTTACTGTGTGCACGGATTTAAAAGGTATTCGCTGTCGCTTTCTACGATGACTTTGAAGCGTTTTCTTAGTGTATATGAATTTTTACAACATGCAGATGATTACGACGAAGCCTTACTATGTACTGCATGGATGTTGAAAAAGTTCTACCAAGAATGTTTCCAGAGAACAAACTGTTCTAGTCGTCACGGGATGTGTAATGAGAAGCCTGTGCTGCGGAATTCGTATTTGTGTTTTGGTAACCGACGGCTGATTAAACTGGCAAGCAAATGTTATGGCATTGATTTGATATTGCCTGTTAAGATGGAAATGTTTGAAATGTTCTCGTGTTTATTGTCACTAACGTGGCTGTATTTGTTGAATTGCTGGATATTTTTAGGACTAGTAATCTACATTATCTGATTGGCGGAACATTGTTATCAGAAAGTTTTCGAACAAGATGCTTTCTGGCACTATGATTCGTTAGCCATTTGTCTCCCGGAAGTCCTACAGCTTCATTATTGAGGTAAGTATTTGTTGGCGTTTAAACCATTTTGTTTACAAACAATGCGGAGGGATATCTAGGTCGCGTGTGATAAGTCTAGCCAATATAAATGTCTGATATGTTATCTTACACATGTGTAAAATAAAAATATTCTTCATGGGTATATTACACGAAAAACAAGGGTAAGCATGTGATAAATATATACATTGAGCAGTGTGGTTCTCTTTCGGCAGAGTGAACCATTTTCTTGTTTCCAAACACCCGACCAATTCATCACCTATTTTACCAAAACCGTGATATGAAATACATTCTTATGAAATACATTCATATTGCACTCAAAGATAATGTGTACAATGTCTAACCCATTTAAACGCGATAGTCATTTTAAAGCTGCACTATCATAGATATACCAACTATTTTTTTTATTTTTTTTTGTCTTGGAAAGAGCAAATATTTGCATAAATTTCTGCAAACCAATGACTTTAGTTTGCTGACAAAAAATCAGATCGTCGACTTTCATATTTCCGTTCGAAAATTAATGTGTTATGGCTTAAACCGTTACTAACGGTTTAAGAAAAATGCATAAAACATCATTTTTAGAACTTAAATATAAAAAATCTGCGATCTATTTTTTGTCAGCAGTATTATATAACTGGTTTCCATGGATTTTGCAAATATTGGCTCGATCTGAGACAAAAAATAAAAAAAAGTTGTCAAAACGTTCAGTCTGTGAGAGTGCGGTTTTACATGGATTTTTCTTCACACAATATTCAGAAGTGGGGCATGATTTGACGTAACATGGGGCGTGTTTTTACGTCGGATCTCAACGCGGTACAATGGGTAAAAATGGTGCATTCTTGTGAAATTTATACATATTAGATATCCCATATTGGCATGAAAAGAATACTTTGGTAGTAAGTAATTTGGTTTGCTGTTGTTTAAGTGGCTTGAACCGTTGGTAACACCCCCACCTAACTAAAATGCTGCCCTAAAGAGCATGTCTTCCCGTGTCCTTGACAAATAATTCAACCTATTTACATCTACATAATATTTAAATCAAAATTACATTATTGCCTGTTGTTATCAATATGAACTTTTCCTTGACCTCGGTTAAAGTTCGACGTAACATAAAGGGAAACAAATCCAATATTTGTTTTTACTATTTGTCGTAGAAAAACGCTCGTAAATAAAGGTTTTCCTGGACCTCTTCCATAACGCGCCTACATAATAATGAACGTCTCGGTACGCGTATCTGAATGCTGTAAGAAAAGACCAGAGAAGCCAGGAACGTTCAATATGTAATGTTATTTAGACATAATGTATGCTACATGGTGATAGAGGCATTGTACTACACATGTAGGTCATATTTCAGCCGACAAATCAATACCACATTTATAAAGTTATATTCGTAATCATTGTGTTTAAAATGACAGAAAAATGTTAAGCAAAGAGTGACCAAATTCCGAGTTATATTCACGCGCGGTGTAGACAAGGCGGGGTTTTGAAACCTATGTTTAATGCAGGGTATTATATTTCTGGAAATAGTGAAGTTTCATATATGACAGGTTGCGGATGGGTTAAATGCTTTAACACAGGGAGTTAGACGATTGGAGACTTTCTTATGACTGCCTAGAAGTGCTAAGGGCGTAAAAACCATTAAAACCCTCCGGTGAACATATTGAATATACAAAACAAAATAAGAATCGAAAAGTTTTAATCGATTAAATTTATGGTCTTCTCCACCTAAGCTCTTCTCCACCGCTGTTTGTATTGCAGAACGGATATCTTGAACCGCTTTACTAGCCCTCGAGTAAGGAATCAATATGTTTTTTTTAAACATTCTTGCCATAGTTTGGCAACGATTTTAAGAGAGTTAAATCAGCCGTGTTGATTTTTTTAAACCTACTCGCGAGCCCCTCCTACGTTCCTACATCTCATTCGTAAGCAGTACCATCTCCACATATAGCCAGTGTGTGCATACCAAGTGATGAATTACGTCATAAATGCTACACCAGAAGGCACTACTTTGCTTCAAAACTTTAAACAAAGATAACCTTACTGTTTATTCACCAATTTTAATGAAACATGGCATTTTCTGCGCCGCTTACATAGCCCTGCATTCAGTATTTTACTAGAGCTTGATTGAGAGTTTAGTTTCTTAAAACACTTAAAAAGCTTTTAAAAAACGCCACCTAATGTAGCACTGTGAAAACATTATTTTGGAAACCGATTTGTCAAAGTGTTTGAGGAAACTAAGCTACTGATCAAAGTCTGGTAGTAAATTGCAGACGGAGCTCTTTAAGCGGCATAGACTGTTCTTTGTTTCAGTTAAAACGGTGAATAAAATAAAAGATGTTTTTGTTTTTAGTCATTATTCGAGGCAAAATGTTACCGTCCGACATAGCATTTATGACGTTATCTATTACGTGGTATACACACACTGTATTGCTTTAAGAGCTGAATAACAGTAAGGTGTTTTGCTGTGAATAACTCTGGTCTCATTTTGACGAACTTTACTTGTTTTGTTTTTCAAATTCGACTTCAAATAGAAAAACAAAACAAAGTGGGGTTGCAGATCAGCCTTGTTAGCTAATATTAAACAATGTTCGTCGTGGGGAAGTAATCATACTTCAATTAAAGTACACTAAATGAAAACACAGTTGTGTGACCTTGGGTGTGGACGACAATTATATTTGTATTGTGAACCGTTTGTACCTAATTGTACACAAAGTGGTTCATTTAAATGGTAAACTTAAGTATTCAAAAGGTTTATGTCCTTTATACTCAGTGTGTGTGTATACCACGTGATAAATTGCGGCATAAGTGCTACGTCGGAAGGCAATATTTATTTGGAATGAAAACTTTAAACAAAGATAACTTCACTATTTCTTCACCATTTTAAAGGAAACATAGCGCAGTCTACGCCATTTACGGAGCCCCGCCTTCGGTCTTAAACCATAGTTTGATTGAGAGTTTAGTTCCTTGAACCACTTCGACAAATCTTTTCACAATACGGCCGTCTGACGGAGTACTGTCAAAAAACATTATTTTGGAAACAGGTTTGTCGAAGTGTTTGATGAAACTAATCACCTTATCAAACTTCGGTAATAAAACAAAGGCAGGGCTCTTGAAGCGGCATGGCCTGCCCTTTGTTTTGTTTAAAATGTTGTAGTAAAAGAAAATTATCTTTGATAAGTCTTTATTTTAAGCTAAATGTTGCCTTCCGACGTAGTATATATGGCGTAATTTATCACGTGGTACACAGACACTGACACTGGTATCATCACCTGGTGATTACAAAAGCTATTGAGTTTGTGTCGCTCTTTCAACTATCTGTACTTGACACCATTTCTTCAATCATCTGTTGAATGTGTGAAAGGCATGTCTTATCTGCTGTAGTTCAACAAATTAAGGAGTCAAAAGACATGAAGCTCGTGTAGTTTTATTCCATATTTTGTCATGTTTACATGAAATGTCAAATAAAACCGCCAACTCGCCGACCTGAAAATACACATTATTATTCCAAACATTAGAAGTTTAACAAATTAATAACAATAATAAGGTTTACGATGTTATTATTTTACATAGAAATTGGCTAAGACATTTGTGAATAATGAGGTCGCTCAGTGAAATGCTCTTGCTATGATAAACTGAAATAAATACTTTTTTTTCAAATAGAGGGCAAATAACACCAATCCGGAGTGCCTACTATTTGTTACATGCTTTTTTCCTTTAATTGACACACACATGACAGTTAAGCATAGCATATTTTTACCATTCCAGACCATTTGCTACTGTCCATATGTATAGGTCTTCAAGCTGAATGGATTGAAATTTCATAAAACAGGTAAAACATGTTGGATCTACTTTATATACTTATTTTGTTTTCATTTTCACCGCCTTGATTGTACACCTACACAGGTGTGGCTACTTTATTAAATACACGGTGGCTACGTTCAACTTACTTTATTTTCTCTTATAAGAAACCTAACTTTTTATCTGACGTTATCTAATAACACATCTAAGTTTAAAATACATGTGGAACTTTCTTTCCATATATGGTGTTGAGGGTCGTGAAGTATATGTGTTATTTGGCGTGCAAAAGGGTCAATTGTCTATATAATATATAGGGAATATATATAGTAGTATGTGACCTAGAAACGCTTTTACTTAGTTACGGATATCAAATTGACGTTCTTGTCTCCTATGCGAGCAAACCCAGCCAAGACAACTTTGGAATATGATATGACTTCTCTTTGTGGTGTGATTGAACCAATTATATTTGCTTATCATTTCAGAGCTAGAAACGAGCATATATGTGGGCCGTGTACCCTGCAAGTGTTTTAAATCATTTACTTTATACTATATAGGGAAACAATAATGTTCTGTTAACATCGTCATCAGATATGTCAAAGTACATCATTAAAACAACAGCGAGATAAAACAAAAGTGAATCGCTCATCTGAGATATTTATAAGATACCGGGGCAATTTCGGGTAGCAGGAGCATTCAGAAATATAATATTAAGATCAATATTTTGCAATTAGAATTGCAATCTGTTTAAGAGTAAGTTAGAAGGAAAGTAAGTAGGAAACAGTAAACGTATTAATTAATAGCTAGGGACAAAAAAATAGCATCGTCCAAATTAGGTGCGAGCACTGCATTGCTTGACCTTGATGTTTTAACGATACAAAGAGTTGAAGATGCACTCTTACTCCCAAATAAGATTTACCACAATTAATATAAGTGTTTACTTTACCAAAAGGGGTGGATAAATGACAAAAAACAATGGTTCTGATGAAAGATACCGAGTTTAATTTGAGAGAAAGGTACAGAAAACACGGTATTTCTATCTTATGACACAATAGTAGATCGCAGTAAATATTTTAGCACTCCCCAATCATTTAATAATTTTGCGTTTTCAACGATTAAATATATACGGTTACAATCAGAAATCAGACTTTCGATAAATGCATTATTTAGTAAGAAGTTGAAGGTTTATCACACAAAATTTATGTTTGTTATGCATATGTATGTATTGATTTTGAATAAGAGTGTCACTATAGCGTCAACTGGCTGCATGTCATCCTCTAAGGCACTACGTGATCGTTTCTCAAACTGCCGACTCAATAGACAACCTCAGATATGGGGGAAACAGTTTCAACTCTCCAATTATGCTTGGTCAAAAGAGTGAAAAAGTAGAAAGAGCAGGGGGTTTCGAGGTAAAATGAAGAAAAATAATTAATGAGTGAATTGAAACAGTAGAAGAAGTCGGAAATATAAGGGAAATTTGCCCCCTTCACAGCATTGAGCCTCATTCATTATACACAATGAAAACACAGTTTTATGAATTGAACAAACATGGGGGAAAACGGAGCGAAACACGTCAAATCAAGCTGGGAAAGTAAAGTCTATACGATGGTCAATTATTTTTCATGTATTCTGTTTTTAAGCGTGACCACTTAGCAACTAGGGGAATGCTGTAAAGTATCTGGACAAGTCCCGAAGCATAGTTAAATGCAGTTGAGCCGCAACAAACATAAAAGAGCCCTGCAGGTTATATAACGTAAGCATTGAACATGACGCTAAAGTATAATACAAATATGTTTCGAATAATTCTTATTAATAATAAACATTTAGCTTATACTGTAACTGCTCGGTTGTAAAGACGGCTTGGAGCTGAGATTAATAATTTTCGATGTAGTTTCTTGGAAATAAATCAGTATTGGTCATCTTTTTGAGATGCCATGGGTTTTTATCTAAAGGGGGTCGAACCTATAATGCGGACACCTATACCACTAGGCCACTCTTAACCTGGCATAAATCGACCTCACGTCCTCTTTTTGTAAGAGGCAAACACCTTTACCAGAAGACCAATTATACCCTGGAGTAGAACCCACATCCTTTTGTGTTAAAGGCGGACACATATTCCACGCACACTCAAACTCTGTTTTACCATTGATACCCCGTTTTCATAAATTGTCCACTTGGTTGAAAATCTGCTTGTCACCCAGACCATTTTTATAAACCAGTTATGTGAGAGTTTTTTTAAAAAAGAATGCCGTTTCGGGGGCCATATTTGTTTAGAAATAGTTTACTACTTTTACACTGGTATGTTATATTTTACTCGGGAACTTTGACCACTTTAATGTATGTACTGTTTTACTGTGGATCTTTGACTACTTTACAGGTGGTTTGTAATATTCTCGGGATTTCCGACCACTTTTACACGTGAAATGAAGTGTTTTACTTGTAATGTAATGTAATGTGAGTTTGCAATGTACATTGTTTAGTTGGCCATGTATAGTGTATGCAAAGGACATTGTATTTTGTGTCGGAGCAATATTTTCTGTTTTGTCTATTATATGTTATTGGCAACGAGACACGCAAATCAATAATTATGAGAGTAAATAATATAACGATGTTTCCATTTTTTCAAGCTAAATTTAGATATGTTGATCTTTAAATGTTATCATTTATTTATAATTGTATATTGTCTATTCATATGTTTCGAAATGGTAAAGTAATATTACGTGATCGGTAATACCGGCCTGTTGAACACACGCATTTCCGTTCATTGATTTACACATTGATATGACATTAAAGATATGTAAAACCTACGATACCCTGTGACGTTTCTCCTTATAGGCATTGTTAAATTTAAGAGGGACGAGCCATGCAACGCTATATTCAATGAACAACAATGAAATGGTGGCGTCCATAGTGAAACATGTTTTAAATGATGTATATTTTGTTTTAAAGATTATTCTAGTTTTCATTGTGTAAAATATTTTTCACAACAAATCTGGCCATTTCACAACTTACAAATATATTACGACTCACGACCCACGACGATTGCTCGTTATAACTTACCATGAGCGCTTAGGAAAGCTAAGTGGAAAAGCTAAGCACTTCGAAACAAATCCTCACCTTATGGGGTGCATATCCCGCATGTCTTATTACACCTGAGCTTGGATACTTGGTAGCCTGCCCCGGAGGCGGGGTCACAGAAGCCAAAGCTGAGCCAGTCAGCGCACTTGAACTGATCATCCTCCACATCCACACAATCCGCATCAGTGCCACCACCAATCGTCACCACGATGTTTATCACTGTCGTGCCTAAGAGAAGAACAATGGTGGATACAATTTCGACTTTTGTCGTTTTTTTAAAATTAAGACAGATGGCACAAGAAGACAAAATAAGACGTATGTACAGTCAAACCCCGTTGACTCGAGTTCGCTCAGCTATTATTCTTCGTTGAATAGACGTGGATGTGAAGGGCCAATTTCTTTATACTGAAGGCAAGCATTTTTTTCGCCGGTCTCTTGGAGTTCGACTGAATAGAGTTAGTGATATACAATAATAGACGTTGTGCTTCATACCCTCAGGGTTGACTGTGGTATCGGGTGCAGGGGTGTTGGCCATGGTTGTAGTGACCATAGGTTCGGCTGTTGTTATACCACCACAGAATCCGCAGTGTTTTGGGCACTTCTCGTGGGCAATAGAGTAGGCCACAGAGGTTGTGTCGTGGCAAAAATCGTACTTATCCAGCTCTGCACACTTAAACGCATCGCTTTCGGTGTCGTGACATGCGCTGGTGTCTATATAATGACATACGCATTTGTATACATACGAATCATGGTGGTGGTATCTTATTTTTTCTCGTGGACATAACTCGATTGTCTATTATCTTTTATCTCATCAAATCTATCTCCAGCTGCAAAAAAGTAATAATGCTTATCTATCTCGGGTGATATTTGATATTGGTCTGAATCGAATCTAACACCGATTTCATCGAAAAAGGTAATATATATAGCCTTTACAATGAATAACGTTAACGGTGTGTATGACCATAGGACTGATTAAAGTAAGTTGTATATTGTATCCCTGGGCTTATTGGCAAAGCTTTCATATTTCATAGACAGATAACTTTCCCCAATGTATACTACACGTAGGCAAGGTTTTATCTTTGTATGACTTTATTGTCTTAGATGCGTAAGATTACAGGTATAGTGCATGGCCGAGAGTGTAAGATAGGTTCATCCCAACCCGAGCGTAGGGCGTTTGCGGAAACGTGGTTTACAGAGTTTCCGCATAACACCCTGCGCGGGAGTTGGGATGACCCTATATTACACGAGCGGCATGATACATGCCTTTTCTCCAACCTCAGTTTAAAAAAATAAAGTAAAAATGTATTTTTTCGCTGGAACTCTTTTGTGCGTAGTGAAAATAATGTCCCTTTATATATGTGATATTTGTAGTTGTCATGGATACGCGCGCAGTGATGCCGATTATGTAAATAGCCAAATCGTTCTGTAAATAATAGTTCTGAGGAGAGTAGAGCATTATTTCTTGAATGCAGCGTTAAAACGACAATCTTTAACAAGGAAGGTAATTGTGTGATGACAATAAACAATGTCCCATACGGATACTTCTTTTATATTTGCCCATGGGCAAAATATGAATTTCCAGCATTGCCAAATTTTTGGATCTGTTTAACTGAGGTGGGAGAAATATAATTCTTTAACATGTTTACACAGCTAACAGTTTTCGTTTCTTTGTAAAATATATGAAAGCTTGAAATATCACTCTTTATAAGACTTCTATAAAATGCCCCTGTTTCAGATCGTATTCATACTGGTATTTTTAGTCAACGTGAGTATACTCTGAACTCTCTTTTAATACACCACGTGCTAAACGTTTAGATTACTTGATCAGGAGCGTAGCTTCCTATAGGCCGTGTAGGCCGCGGCCTACACATTTTTCAGAAAAACCGAAAAAATAAAAATGCCTTATCTGCAATAAAAAAAACTGAGGGCATATGAGGGTGAGGGGCTAAACTATGAACTTTCGACAAAAGCGCTTTAATTTATAGGAAACCGGGTATTTCAAATATATCGTTTTCCTTTGCCATAAAACACATTTTCAGGCGACTTTAATGTTCCGTATATAATTTATCGAAAGTTGCATACCAGTAGTCTGCACGTTTACGCTGTACATTAAACATTTCCAATCGGCTTGGTAAAAGTTTGCGGGCGCTTTATTTGAAATTGTAAACGGTCTGGCGCCAATATTGCCGAACATAGTCCTACTTATCCTGATTTCGATAGTCTCACTTTGACTTCAATAGATGAAGATACCAAACAACAACTGCTAGAAGGAACTTGACAATCATGCCTCCAGTACCAGTTTCCACCCAAGTGTCCAAACTATGATGGATACAGTTCAGGACATTGGATTCTTATTCAATTATTTAGCAAATCGTCTAGCAGCGTTCCAGGACGAGCTTTCTAGAGAAGTCGCAACGAAGCTTTGCTCGTTATGTGAGACACAATGGTTCATGCGTGCGGACGCACTCGAAAAGTTCCAAAATGTGTTCCCCGAAGTGGTCCACGCACTTGAAACTATTAACGAAGACGGAGACGAGAAGGCCGGCCAGTATTTATCCGCTGTACTGCGCTTTGAATCATAATCTCACTTGTAGTGGCGCAACATATAGTGGGTACTACCGTGAACCTGACAAATCTTCTCCAGGATGTGCACACACCATCTGATTACTTCAGAATAACCTTGTACAATGTCTTTAAAGACAGATACAGTGCATATCATTTATTGCCTTCAAAATTGGAAATTCTGCAGGACGACATACTGCCATCAATTTATGCTGCTAAGGCGCCTGATCGCCACGAAACATTTGACACATTTAAAACAGAATGGAATGTGAGATGGAGCATCGCAGCCGCAAGTTTATCTAGACTGTGAACAAGAGACCATGAAGCAGACCAGCAAGGACCTGTATCCTAGCATATTCACAATATTTGAGGTTCTTCTTACTATGCCACCTACATCAGCCTCTTGTGAAATATCTTTAGAGGAATGAAACGAATAAAAAACTTCATGCGAACGACAATGAAAAGCGACAGGTTGTCATCCTTGGCCCTAATCCACAGCCACAAAAGCATGATCATAGAAAATGCCGGAAGCTAGAGATTTTTTAATGATCCCGGAAAGTCAACTGTGCTGTAGAAAGCGACATAATACATAATGTATATATATATATGGCATTGCTTGTGCAAATACGCATATGATTAACTTAGATTTTGGCAACAAAATGCATTAATATTGAGTGAAATTTAATTGATAAAATGTTCAATGTTTTACTTCCATGACCTGTCTTCTTTAGCTGAAATACGTACACAATTATTTAAAAGTAAAACATAATGATATTGTTGCTCTCTTTAATGTTTTTACAACAACGAAATATACGCCAAAATGCACCTACAATCACCTAGCTAAGCAAAATTTAAACGTGGCCTACACATATATTTTCGTCAAGCTACGCCCCTGTTGATTCAACTGAGCTGACAACCAACAAGGCGAGCGGGTAGCTTACCAGTGGTATAGTTTAATAAAGAACGACTCACTTTGGAAAAAAAACTTGAATCATCCAAGATATTTAGAAATTGTTTTCAATCATAAGTACCCCTGTATGCCCCGTTTCAGGCTAACACCTATGTATAATATTTACAGTGATGAGTAAGAAAAGAAACAAATGCAAATGTATTGCAAATGAACCACTGTTCGATGTTTTCCATAACGAAAACAGTTATCAGATACACATTCATTTCAACATGTACGTTAATCTCTTATGTACATGACTATTAGGTATGTATATGACTGTTCTACCTGGTGCTACTGTCGTGACCGCTGGCATGACTGTTGTAGCAACAGCATAGGCCGCTGAAATACAATCACAAAGGTTAAGGCAGAGAAATCATTATTTTATGATAAGTGGTTTAGTTTAATCTTATTTATTATACAACAAATGTCGGACACAGGTTTGAAAAGTGGGGAAGTGACCATGAATATCCACTTGTTATGATTATAGTTTTACTGTTTTTTCTTCATGTTCGTTACTGTCACTTATAGTTTCTCGTTTCGAAAAAGCCAATAAAAACCAAGTAACTCGTGCACTCTACTTTGGTTTTTGGCGTACGTGACTGAGTTAATCTATTTATTAGTTTTAACTTGTTTATTTTATAACGATAGTGAAACAAGTTATTACAACATCATGTATCACTTTCGTTGGCACAATTTTACGCGAGTATGTGGTCTTGTGTTGTGGGGGGAACCGGAGTACCCGAAGGAAACCCACCTGTCTGGCTTGGTGACAACTTGGTGAATCTTTTTTATTGGGTTGTGATAGGTCATTCTTAACAATTAACCTATCGCGAGTTTCGACGATTAATTTTAATCCGGATATAGTTCACGTAAAACAAATTTAAAATTATTTATGGCAATGATTATTGTCGTTCCCTTGGACTGAGCTCCTCCTAAAGAGTGGAAGTAGTTCGCTCAGCAATCTTACATTATAGCATAATCGTACGTTCAACTACAAGGACACGTAACACTTGAACTTCTTTAAAGATGCACTCTTTCTTCCAAAAAAAATTACCACAATTAATACAAATGTTTTAATATACCAAAAAGGATGAATAAATGTCGAAAACAATTATTCTTATGAAGGATACTGAGTTTAATTTGAAAGAAAGGTGCAGAAAAAAACGCTATTTCTACCTAATGAGACGATAGTAGATTACAGAAAATCTTTTAGCGCTCAACAACCATATATTACTTGTGCGTTTTCAGCTACTAAATACACGTTTACCATCTTGTTTTCAGTAATTAATAATTCCATAAACGTATTACTTATTAAATAGTTAAAAGGTTTACCACCGAAAATTTATGCTTGTTATACATGTGTATGCATGGACTTTGAATAAAAGTGTCATCGTAACACAACCCGCGAAATTATGTAAGGCACTTAAATCGACATGGTGTACCAAGTTTGAGACGAATCCCTTTAAAATGTGGAAGTGGTCTCTGCTCCATATTGTTTCCGGTTACCTGACAGACCGATGAATTGTATTGTAATATCATTTATTTTAACTCTGTAAACACAGTTTCGGAAAACATGTTTCAAAATAATTCAAATTGTTTTGTATCGGAGCAAATTGCCACTGCATTTTTATATTTCTGTAAGTGCAACCAATAGTTCTACTCGTATTTTGTAATCATACTAATAATAAGATATTTTGTATTTCTCATTCTATTTGATGACATATCGATTACCTATTAAACAGTATAAACCCAGTAAAAAATATACTTGGAGGAGACTTTGAAATAAAGTGACATGCTTGTAATGAAATTGAAACATTGCTTGTTTTTCTACAATAAACTCATGAAATGCCAAATTAAACTTACGGCAAAGATTGTTCTCACAACCAGTAGCCTCACAGCACTGTGCGCAGACTTTTGTTCCGAAGTCTTGATGGTGGTGTTGCCTTTTGCCTATCGCAGGTAGTGGGTTTTCACATTCCTACCACAGATGTTTGGAAACATTAACAACTTACCTAATCATTATCAGTGTGTGTATAACACTGTCAAAACATTATTTTGGAAACAGGTTTGTCGAAGTGTTTGAGGAAACTTATCACCTTATCAAACTTCGGTAATAAAACGAAGGCGGGGCTCCTTAAGCGGCATAGACTGCGCTTTGTTTTATTTTTGCGTTCCGACGTAGCATATTTATCACGTGGTATACACACACTGATAATGTATTATCTATTAGACGAAGATTAAATAGCAAAGTAGGACGTTGACAATCATATATATATATATTGCCTCTCATGACGGGAACAGTACATCTTGTCACTCCGAGGCAACACTGTCAACCAATGCTGGAGTAAAAGAACAACGGACAGTGTTTGCCGAGGATTGAAAAGATGCACCGTTGCGCACAAGAGGGTCCATACCCTTTCTTTGTCGTCTTTTACCAAAATATAAGCAAAACCTCTAAACGACACAGCCAAAAACGGAAGAAGGAACACCCCGTACCGCATTGTACGGTGACGTAAGCGGAATTCCGTGCGCTATCGGGTAATATTGTTAAATGAATAAAAGGATTGAGGAAATAGGGGATATTATGAAAGGACGCTTTTCTGGTGACCTGTATCACGTCGAGTTCGGTGTGTAAACACTAATCCGTCGGATACAAGCGAGTGCAACGAAGTCAGAAGTTACAGAATTCACTTTATTGAGCAAAATAAGAACAAGTTAATTTATGTTTTAGAAAAATTAACTAATTGCTAATATGAAAACAATTATCAAATTGCACAACACAAAAACATTAACAACAAAAAAAACGGTACTTATTTTACGAGTATACACTAATCGTCATTTCCTGTAGACGTCATTTTTAACAAAGTAAATATTCTTGGGATTTTTAGACGATCATAATATGTAGAATTGAGGGAAGTTTGTGTGTCAATCGCTATTTCTATCGATGACGCGAATTCGCCGTCTTCTTTGTTTTGGCGAGCTGCTCACATTTATGATAATAAACATGGATAATGCAACAACTTCAAAATGGCAAACAAAGAGTTTTCACTGAAGTAGCTTTTTAGATAGATTGGAGGAATAAGAACCATGTTCCTTAATATTTACATGCTTCTGGAGCGTGAGTGAAGTTAGATAATTTAATGTATTTAAAAGTTTAAAAGTTGACAGGTTTTACCAGGTTATTGTCACATTATATTTATCAACGCGAAAGTAGTTCCGAGACAACACACGGTACTCGCATGATACGGAATCAGAAAACGACAGTATCATGATACGGATTTTTCAATACGGAGTGCTGTAATTTCACTGTTGGATATGGACAAAGGAATTTGATAGGCATGTACTAATGTTTTTTATGGCATTTTCTTTTCTGGACAATATTAGGCAAGTGCAAAATCCTGCAGATTTCATGATCTCACCGCACACATTGGTCTATGATATCCCTGTGTGTTGACAGTGACCATTGTCCAACCAGTCACAAAACAATAAAGTTCATTTACTGGTTATCGATTAAACAACCAATGTAAGGAGTGGAACCGTTGTGATGTTGAGTGTTCTTAACGTGATGAACGAGATATGACCACTACTCCCTGGCCCAAGATTAATACTCTAGGGCAAACTATATACTTTTCACATTTAAATATCACATGCGTAAACCCATTAGCTAGTTTTTAACATATTTATTAACTTGTTTCAACTATTGACCATTAATGATGTGTTGCGAGGGTGGTCGATGTGGAACGAAGATTTACGATGTGTATCGATGGTTACGATGTGTTACTTGAGCTTTCAATATGTTACGAGGGTTTCGATGTGTAACGAGGGTGTTCGATGTGTTACAAGGGTATCAATGTGTTACGAGGGCGAACGATGTGGTTACTGGGGTTTAAGGTGTGAAAAAGGAGTTTACGATGTGCTATAAAGGATAACAATGTGTTACGAGGGTTGCGGTGTGTTAAGAGGTTGTACGATGTGTTACTTAGGTGACGATATGCTACGAGGGTAACAATGTTTGATGAGGGTTAACGATGCGTAACGAGGGTGTACGATGCATTAAAGGGGTAACACTGTGTTAAGACGGTTACGATGTGTAAATTGAGTTTGCGATATGTTACAAGAGGAACGATGTGCTATAAGGGTATACGATGTGTTACGAGGTTGTACGATGTGTAACATGGGTTTACGGTGTGAAAAGATAGGTAGTGATGTGTTACGAGGGATACGATTGTGTACGATGCGGTACGAGGGCTACTATGTGTTACGAAGGTTACGATGCGTTACGAGCGTTAACGATGTGTTACGAGTATTATGAAATATATCAAGAAAGAACGATGTGTTGCGAGAGTAAACGATGTGTTACGAGGATTACAATATATTTCGATTAACACGATGTGTAAAGACTAAGAGATTTTACGATTTGTTGTGAGGGTGAACGCTGTGTTACAAGGGTTATGGTGTGTTAAGTTGTTGTACAATGTGTTATGAGAGCTACGATTTGTACGAGGGCTAATGATGTGTTACAAGGGCAAACTTTAAGTGAGGAGAGCCAACGATGTGTTACGAGGGTGAACGATATGTAACGATGGTAACGATCTATAAAGAGGGTTTGACGATATTTAACGAGGGTTAATTTGTGTTACCAGGTTTAACGATGTGTGATGGAAGTTTACGATGCGTAAAGCTTGTGTGCTACGTGGGTTACGATGTGTCCCGACGGTCTTTATATGGTACGAGAGTTAACGCTGTGTTACGAGGGTTACAAATATGTTACGAGGGTTACGATGTGCTACGAGGTTTAACGATGTATTGCAAGGGTTACGATGTGTTACGAGGGTCATTGATGTGTTACGAGGGTTGCGAAGTGTTACGAGGGTCATTGATGTGTTACGAGGGTTGCGAAGTGTTACGAGGGTCATTGATGTGTTACGAGGGTTGCGAAGTGTTACGAGGGTCTTGATGTGTTGCAAGGGTTACGAAGTGTTACGAGGTTTAACGATGTGTTGCAAGGGTTACGGTGTGTTTAGAGGGTGTACGATTTGCTTCGATGGTTAATATGTATTACGGGGTTACGATGAACTACAAGTGTTACGATGTGTTACGAGGGTCATTGATGTGTTACGAGGGTTGCGATGTGTTTAGAGGGTGTACGATTTGCTCCGAGGGTTAATATGTATTACAAGGGTTACGATGAACTACAAGGGCTATGATGTGTTACGAGGAATGGCGATGTGTATAGAGAGACCATGATGTTTAACGAGGATAACGATGTGTTGCGAAGGTTACGATGTGTAAGGAGCATGAACGATATGTTACAAGGGTTTGCGATGTGCTTTGAAGGTTATTATGTATTAAGAGGATAACGATGAACTACAAGGATTACGATTTGTGAAAAGGATTGATAATTTGTAAAGAGAGTCAACGATGTGCTACGAGGGTGTACGATGTGTTAGGAGGGTTACGATGTGTTACAATGGCTTACAATGTGCAAAGAGAGTTTACGATGTGTTACGAGAGTTTGCTAAATGTAAAGATTGACGTGACTTACATGATGATCCTTGCAGCTGAACTTATAGGTGAAATTTCCATTCTTGTCGAAAACATCCAAACCGCATTGCTATAATGGATGTAATATGTAATAATTTTCAAACATCAAATATGCTCATAGGTAGGTACAGCAGCATAGGCACATTATAATGAGACATTGTTTCTAATATTATCGTTGAATAAATGTTAAATGATGAAGAATTTGGCATAATTAAGAAGAAATCCCAAAGCTTATGAAATGTTTAATATGTTTATGTTAGTGTTTTTTTCTCTAAATGTTAAAAGCTGCACTCTCACAGATTGAACGTTTTGAAAACATTTTTATTTTTTGTCTTGGAACGAGCCGATTTTTGCGAAAATCCATTAAAACCAGTTAAATAAGACTGCTGACAAAAAAAAAGATCGCAGATATTTATTTTCAAGTTTAAAAATTGATGTTTTATGCATTTTTCTTATACCGTTAGTAACGGTTTGGGTCATAAAACATTAATTTCGAACGGAAATATGAAAATCTAAGCTCCGATTTTTTGTCAGCAATCTTATATCATTGGTTTGCAGATATTTATTGCTCCTTCCAAAACAAAAAAAAGTTGTAAAAATGGTAAATCTGTGATAGTGCAGCTTAAAGTGTAATCTCTGATTAAAACTTGTGCCTTAAATGACTGACCTATACAATGAAGTCATTTAAGGTTATTAAACTATTTCTTTACAAATGGCGATACACAAAAGCTCGCAATAGTTTAGGTTGGTCTGTATGTACTTGGATCGACATTTTAAAGTTAAGATAAAAAAGATGTGTAGTATAACAATCATAACATAATTAGAAACAGGCCTTTCAGGAGTCAAATCATATTCATGTTCAATTCATGAACTTCAGAACAGTGGAGAACTCGTGGTAGACCCTTATCCACCAATTTTTATTCATTTTAGATATTTTGTCAGTCAGATTTGGTCTGTATAACTTGCATACCGCTGATAATGAAACGTCGATGTGTTCAAATCCTACAGACTTCCGCAGTTTCAATTAAACAAACATAGCTAATCGTCATGCAACCTCCGAAATAAAATGTGAAAATTGTAAATATTTTAAAAACAAGGGATGCATCGAGTGCAAACGGCAAACTTAGCAACATACCCCGTGGTGGCAAGCTTGCTGCACCGTGCAGTCTGCAGGGTTTGACACGTGGTCACAGTGTTTACATATCTTCGTGACGCCCGGTGCAGGCACCCCGGGAATCACTGGAAATAGAGTTGCGGTCACACCATTTCATTATATAAAACATTTGCTGTCACACTAATTCTAAAATGTTTGTATATGGAATTACAGAAAATTTTAGTTTGGCTTGAGTAGTAACCATAGAAATTACCATAAAAAGTATTATAGTTAAGAACTGATTATAATTCTGTCATATCTTCCAGTTAACCAGTAGAAAAGGGATTGTAGTAAATATAAACTATAGCTGAAAATAATTCCGTCATAGCTTCCAGTTAACCATAGAAATTAGTAGAAAAGGGGATTATAGTAAATATAAACTATAGCTCAAAATAATTCCGTCATATTTTCCAGTTAACCATAGAAATAATAGTTAATATGACCTATTGCTAAACAATGTTACGTCATCGCTTCCAGTAACTGGAAACAAAATGGCGGCATTTATGGTGTGACTTGTAAAGCGGTCATGTGTTCTTCAAATGCAGTTCATGTCCCTTTTATTTAAAAATCTTTTTTCTCTAAGAAATTCATGCAAGAATTTCCTAAAAGTAGAACATTTTTTTATTAAGGTCTTAGGAAACAAGTTTAGTAGACACATTTTTCATTTTTAATAGCATGTCAATGTTCTTCCACAATTTGTTATGTAAAATCATATAACGACGATATGTCATAATGGCGTCGTCTTTTATGATATAAACACATATTGTAAAGATAAATCTTTTATATGATATTAAAAAAGGCAATAACAAATAAAGTAGAATTTTGGCACTTACAATACTGCAGAAGACAGACAACGACAAATGCTTTCCAAACCATGATGCTTTGTGAATTGTAAGTTAACTTTGCGAGTAGCTGTAAACCCTTTATGGAAACTATCTTATCTGAGGACTAAAGGCCGTGACCTGTACTGAGATTGACACAAACCGAAGTAAACGTATATTGTTACGTATACACATAGATAAGGGAACATATTGTCCTAAAATCGTCTTGGTGTCTCTAGTCAGGTTTCATTCCAATAGCTCGATCTGTTTTCGAGTTGAGGCGAAGTTAAAGTGACTCTCTTATTCAAAATCTATACATACACGCATAGCAAAACATAAATTTTGAGTGATAAACCTTCAACTACTTACTATATAATGCATTTATGGAAAATATTCATTACTGATAACAACATTATAACTGTGTATTTTATAGCTGAAAACGCAAAAAAAATATCAAATTATTGGTGAATGGTAAAAGATTTACTGTGCTCAACTCATGTCGCATAAGGTAGAAATGGCGTGTTTTCTGCACCTTTCTTTCAAATTAAACTCATAAGAACCTTTGTTTTCGACATTTATTCATCCTCTTTAGTATAACAAAACAATTGCATTAATTGTGGTAAATCTTATTTGGGAGTAAGAGTGCATCTTTAAAGTTCGTTTTACTATACGAAAGTTAGACAGCTCATACAAATGAGACCGAAATAATTTGAAAGAGACAGGAGCAGGAAATGTGTCTAAAACGAGGTCGAGTGTTTTGATGATTACATGTCATTTACCTCAATGACATTTACAAATTAATGTAACTGTGATCCAGAAAGGTTCTTGTGTGATGAATGTCATACTGTAATCTGTTTATTTCAGAGTTCAGTGATTTGGCACTTCTTGATGGTCATCTGGTAGCCGACGCCGGAAGCTGGACTGCAAAAAACCAAAGCACTTCCAGTCGACACATTGGAAGAGATCATACTTTACGCCCACACAAAGACTCTAAAATACACATTTTTTCGAAATATATCATCTGTAAAATAATCTCATTTTTGAGTTATTTAAGAACTGTCGTAGTTTTTGCATGAACGGAATCTGCATTTCGCTAAAAACATAAAATTAATACATGTTCAACCTATCGTGAAAATATCTTATTAACAAAGTTTTTGTTGTTTAAACTTTTATTCGGTGTGTGTAAGCTCATTTAAATTCGCATTCGGGCCTTGCCATTCGGCGAGTGCTCCGATAAGAGTGTTAGTCATTTTAGGTTTTTGGACCATAGTGCACAGACTGAATGTAATCCTGGTTAGAGCTTCCCTGGTTTATAACGTGCACCATTGTAATTGTTGCCGAAAACCCTTTTAAATGATCAAAAATTTAATGGTGTCAACAGATATCCAAAATACACATATTTGTACATTGAATACCTGAAATCACATTCCGTTCATAGCTTTTTTTACTTTTGATCAATCCATGTAAATTCCCTGTGTTAATTGGTCGCTAAATACATAAAATATAGCTCACTTCTATAAGACATGTATTAAAAATGCAAGGGCAATATGTTTTACTATCAACCCGAATTATCACCCTCTGCCGCACTGTTACCCTCTGACGTCATTAAATTGACAATACGCTACGATACGCCGCCATGTTGGATTTTTATGTGAACTTAAACTGGCCTTGCAACCTTAAAAAAACGTTATACCTCCCTTCAATAGAACATTTGAAATGGGCATACACCTTACGAATTCGGGATTTACTGACAATGTTTTACTTCACCTGAGCGCTTTGTTTACCAGCCAACAATTATTGTAAAAATGGCAGCCAAATTTGTAGCTGTCAGTGAAAACAAATTATTGACATTAGAAACATCAAATGATTTAGATAATACACGGAGAACTGAGCGTAGGGATGTTTCTCGAATACTTCAAAATTCTAGATATTGCTCGGTATAATATAAAGATATTCACTGACCGCCTTGAGAGTAACAGTGCATATTGTCACACCCAAATATTAAAGAGATCTATCCATAAAACATTAATTGATTCTAAAATAGGCCTTCTCGTGGCTGTTTTTTTTTATTTCATGCTCCGGTGGTTTATTGAAATATAAAAGTGGACTATATCTTCATACAGAACATTTGAAACAACGATTTAATCGAAATAAAATTTCACTGTTTCCTCTAATTTTACCCGTTTCATAATAAATATGCTATTAACTTTTAACGAAACGTTAAAAATAATGATCGCTAAATTTCCCACTTACCGTTCCCTGAATAGTCGTTAATTTTCAGTTGATGGAATCAATTTAGCATTTTTCGTAAAATAACGAAAATTTTAAGCACTTTTCAGCATGTTATACACAGAAAAATGTTCAATTCCGTGAAAGATCAATTCAATTCAATTCAATTTATTCAATTCAATTTATTTAATTGATAAAGGCCTCCGGCCCAAGACAACATATTATACAGATACATATATGTACACAATGAGTGGAAAAGGGTTATGACAATGTTAATATTCAAACTTCTAAGATACAGCTTTACACAAATATTACATGCAAGCAAATAATAGTTGATAATAAACATGGTTCAAAAATAAATAAATAATGTTAGAACTGTCAAATAAAAGTTATTAGAATTGACTATGTGAATCAACCAAGTCTTATCAATAATTAATTATTATATATCTGTTAATTACGTATTTAGATGCCATGAATATAATTATATTACATTTACCAATACTTAAGAGATTTTAATTGTACAACTAAGGTGTTTGTATTTTAATACTAGTATAATATGCTCAAATTGTTTGTCTGGATATACATACAATATACATTCAACAATATAAAACAACATTCAATTTAATGCAATTATATAGATATGGTGAAGAGGAATTGTTAAAACAAAAACAAAAGATTTTTACATTAAAGAACGGACACTAATGCATGACATTGTAACGCAATGATCAACATATATATCACTCGTGATCACAATAAAAATATTACCAACTCTGAACTCTCGATTTTTGTTTTGTTTTGAATCATCCATTAACATAGCTGATTTTCTATGAAGTTTATTATATCCATATTTGAAGTATACTTGTATTAAATCAAGAGTTAGTAAGTTTGTATGTAATTGTCAGCATTTCCAATGTTTCACTTACAACAGAAGTGAATTATCTCTTTTTCGGTGCAGTTTTGAACATCCAACGCTTAATTCTTTTATATAAACCTGAATTCAATCCATTAAAAATGCGTTTATTGTTTGTAAACACTCGTGATCTTGAACCTGTATAGTGGGTGATTTGCGGAGTATTTGTTACATCATTAGATAATGTTTGGTAACTGATGCATATTTATGCATTTTAAATCTTTAATATTTTGAATTGATAATGACGTATAAAATGCTTTTATTTTACTATAAACGTATTCAATAAAATAGAACAGTTTTATCATTTTGGTCACATTTAAACATGGGTGCTGATGTCAACAGGGCAAAAACGTTATGAAATAATTTTGAAATAATAATATAAAATCATTTCCTAAGATAGAGCTCTTTGTATGGAAGCAATAAACAAAACTCCATTTTGAGTATAATACCTTGAACACGTTGATCATGCATTCGAATTTTTTTAGCTTTTGTTATGTTTCAAATACTTCAGTAGAGAAACATATTGAATTCCAAAATGCGAAGAAAAATGCATATTGTGTGAACACGGCTCGGAAAAAAAATAGTATATAATTGCATCGCTGACACAAACTCGTCAGTCGACTTTGTAACGTATGGCTGAGTTAGGACCCCGTGTTATAACAAAAGTGTTCACTCAACCGTGACACATGGTTTTTCTTTGGTCAACATCTGTATCATTTGTATTTGTACCTAGCATACTGTACGCTTATCATTTATTATAATATAAGCTAATACACCTTCATATGTGATATTGGGTGAATTATTTAAGTTAATTTTCGAGCAAACTAAGAACAAGTCCATTACAACTGTACCCTATGAGCGCCCTTTCTACGAGTGATTTTATTATAACGATCCGCAGAATTTCCTGATTTTTGCTGCCTCGCGCAGAGGTGGGCTACTTTGCTTTAGTTCGCTCCATAGAAAATGTGTAACTGAAATAAACTGTAAACACGTGCAGTGTCTTGGATCCGGGGCTTTACCTTCCCGCTAGTTTTACACAAAACACACAATACATATATACTATTTAAAAGCTAAATATGTTTATCAAGGATTGTTAGGTACCGCCTTGGAACGGTCAGTAAAATGTAAATTTACTCGGGATTTAAACCAGTTTGTGTGTCAACCTCAATCTTAATCCTTAAAGACTTCATTAAATGGCATTCCTTTCATTTCTGGTCTCTAAACTTTAAAGATATAAAGTAAATAATGTTCGTTTATAATAAAAAAAGTTTGAAAAGCTTTATTCCACATTTTCATTCGTACCATTAATTCATCTGGAATATCAAGCCCACCCTATCTTGTTCTAATTTAATGAGAGACCGCTTTAAAAAGTAGGCCGTTGCCTAGGTTATGATGTCCCTGTGGTTTGGTGTCGTCTTACATTCTCCAACTTTTATGCTAATATTGTTTTTACATTTGTTTTACTAATTATTAAGTAACAGAGCAAACATAACTTATAACATATGGACTTATAAATGGACAGAAAGTGCGGCACTAGAGGCACTGGTAAGTGGACTTTTCTTTTTTGACAGTTTTAAACAAACACCATTTCAAGTAACCAGTAACTTTAATGAATTAGTAACAACTGAAATTGTTAAAATCAACACAGACTTATCAACAAAATGGTCAATATGTTCTTGACGTAATAAGGAATTTTGAAAACACAAATAATTTGATTTAATATTTATATGAAAAACTACAGAAACAAGCCCAGCAGCCAAAAGTTTAAACATAAACCCGTTTAACGGCACAGGTTACACGCCAAAGACATAGAACACACATAAAAAATCACAAACAAGAAACATGGAACAACAGCACAAAAGTCCACAAACAACACAATTATGCATATATACTAAATACAAATCTAGATGTGTTTAGCAATGATTGTTGCGTACCGCCTTTGAAGGGTCAGTTAAATGTAAATTTACTGGGGGTTCAAACCAGTTTATGTGCACAACCTCACTCATAACCTAAATGGCTTCATTAAATGGCAGTCATCTCACATCTGGTCTCTTCATGTTAAATATGTTAAAGATATGAAGGCAATAACGTTCTTTTATAATATAAATGTAAGTTTTAAAAGCTTTATTCCACATTTTCTTTCGTAAAATTATTCATCTGGAATATCAAGCCCACCCTTTCGAACGTTCTCTATCAACACGTCGATTCTTTTAGCAGTTTCAGGGGAAAGCAATGATTTCCAGGCTCCCGCCTTACCTACAATAGAGAACATCGTTTTTCAAAGTGGTTGCTCAAATATTTGTATGTTTGTTTAACAGTCTTAATAATAATCTTTTATATGATATTTCACAAAACTACATGGTTGTCATAATTTATTATGTTTGCCTAATATTACGATTTTTACTACACTATTTCTAATAGGCTATTGTATCACTTAATGATTCATAATACTATTATGTTTATTTATATGTTTCTTGATCATAATTATTTATATATATATATATATTTAGCAACGTCACTTATTTTGCCGCCAAACGACGTGCGGCAGGTATATGACGTTGACGTAACTTCCTGTTTATATTGTAAGATAATACACTTATTTTATTCATATATATGTTTATACACATTTGAGAACGGTATATGCTACGCCTTCCACCGGAATTCTGTTTGGTGTTTGACCGAAGTCCGCAATACCACCTAATGGACTGAAATTCCATAATACCATCAAAAGATATTAAACAAAACAGCAAAAAAAGCTTAATATTTGTATAACTTACTTAAATATTGATTTATTTGAGTATATCTTACGATTTTTATACTCGAAACAATAAACTAAAATATAACATTATACCCTTGTTGATAAACCGTCCAGCTGAATCATCGTTCATCCTTTTAAAAGTTTTCCAGTAAGTCCCGTTAACATGATCATTGTTTCGCATGTTGTCCACGTGACAATGTTGACATATGCGAGTGATTTCATCATCAGTCAACTTCCGATCTAAAAACTCAGCGATTTTGTGACAAGTGTTTGGTAAGCTCTGAAACAAACTTGGTTGAAAGAAAATATTTAACGAAAAACACAAAATGAAAAACAAAATGTTAACTTAAAATTTTACCACGATTGTAAGAAGCTATTGTTACAATTATTGTTATAGAAACATCTCTCGTGGGAGCGATGCTTCGTGTGTGTGTGTGGTCCAATATTTTGGAGGAAACCATAGCACCTGGAGGAAACCGACCTGTCCGATATGTTGACCACAAATCAACCTCATATAATTTCTGTGTAAGTTCTTGGTCTTCTTCGATAAAAATGGTGAGTTTAGTATTGAAATGTTATCAATCAATTTTGAGAAAGCAAAAACGGTTATGTGTGGATCATAACCAAAAATCTGTTTAAGTTAATCAGTTCGAAACAGGGGTTGCTTTGATGTTATGTTTTATGATTAATCTGCCCACAGTGGGGTCATCATATAAACAAAGAAATCGTATAGTCGCTTTTGCGAATAAGTAGTCTTTGAAAAATGAAAAATAAAAAGGTACGACTCGGCCACACCCCGGTTTATTATTTTTTCCTAGGCTTTTACAGAAAAACTCTTTTGAACATAGTATAGCAAGAAAGACCTGAGCATTTAACTTAATTATTTGGCAACATCCTTTACCAGTATTGTTTTAATTATTCCGGGTCAGAAGCAACCACAACTCGGTGTCTATTATTTTACAAAGGTCACACAGGTCGGGGAACGTGTCACAAATATATTGTTTTGATATACCCAGATTTACGTTGCATTGTTAGAAATTTTCTGTTTTTGTAAATTTGAATATGATCATACAGCTCTTTATTGGATAATTTAACAAAGCATATACAACACAGAGGACACTATAGGTACCTTGACGACTTCTTCATATTGCAGGAACATAATTTTGTCTGATCGGCGACTCGCTTCCCAGTATCCAAGAACATGTTTTGGCCAGAAACCTTGTACACCTGTAAACACATGCATGTAAGAACTTGCGTCTATTAACTATTAACTGTACAGAAAGAAACAACACGACTTTAAGAAGAAATACATGCCACACTATAGCTAAAATACTGAAGTAGCTTTTCAACAACTCCTAGTGCTCCTTTTTATCAACACAGGATAACAAGGGATATGTATAATTAATGAGACGGATATCCATAAACTAGTTCCTGTTTCAATTTCTGTTCGAAGGATGCGACCCAAACATTTATTGATAAAACTGTGTCAATGCGTATGACTGTATTGTTTGTACATTAGGTGAATCTCGTTCATTGTCATTAACGTCTGAGCACGGCGCCTTTAAGCACGGTATTCGTCATTTGGCCTTGTCCCTGAAATTTTTATTGTATAAAAAGTAGTATATACACATACATATTGTAGCAGAGGTAAATACAGTTATTGCACTTCCACAGCTCAAACTCAGTACTGAGCTACCTTGTGCTCACCTAAACTAGGCCCTTTTTAAGACATTTCATAACAGACTAAAATGAAAACTTGCGTCGTTTAAAACAGCGGATCACTCGAGGTTTTAGCTCGGTCCACGACGTCCTCGAGCGATCGCAGTTTTACTGTACATCACTACATAAAGGGAATAAATAGTATGTATTTGATACGATCCATAACAAAATAAACCTTAAACATAACCCCTTAATACCTATTATACTGAACTCATTTGTTTCTCCTACAGTTGTTTTGAATGGTTTGGAGAACAACCTGCCGTTCCTCGCAGTGCGCGACACTAACAGTTGTGTCTCGAACATTTACCTATCTACATCTAAGTACTAGGCACAGTAAATGTTGTATCTCTATACTAAATTTGCTACACCGTCGATAGTATTATATGTCTACACCTTTGCCCGATGTCTAGAAATCTGAATCACACCAAGCTTAAGTCTCTTACTTTTAGGCAAAATTCTTTAACCTCGTTTAATCTAAATAAACTATTAATACTCACGCACATTTCGTATGGACATGGCTTCTAACCTTAGTTTTATCAGGATACGTGTCTCACCATAATACATACACTAGTGTAATTGTTTCATTAGGTACTAGTGAATCTATGTCATTTTATCGGTATGTCACCTGGACGTAAGTGACAACATATAGAAGAGAAATCACTTTATTTTTTTATTAATAATAATTTATTAAGAAGGTATTCTCCTAATTTGTTGTGCGCTGCCCTTTCGTTACATAGCTTAATGTACTGTCTGTCTTACAAAACATCATTTAGCGTTTTCCTCATTCGAAATTTTATAGCAAATGTCGGTGACTATCCGGTCAAAATATTACCTAAATTCGTCATAGCATTCAGATGTTGTTATAGTGGGCTACGAATTTCTTGAATAACCCTCATATAGAATACGAGATCACTGGCCTTTTCATAGGATTCGGAATTTACAGTACATATAAGGAATGTACCGCCTTAAGAAAGAGGAATTAATTTCACGGACTGATCTTCAGTAATTTAATACGGTATCAACATAGCTTTTTTTCATTACACTTTCTTAATTGTTTTCAGCAGACCACATGTTTTCTTTACAATGTTAAATTACCTGTCCCGTTCATAAATGAGTCCAAAAACAGGTCCCATGTATTGTCACTCTCCTTTAGTTCGTCTCCCCATAGTAACAAGTGGTAGAAGGAGGTTACTACATCTTTAGCGTTCCTTGCTATGTAGATTATCTGCGGAATGTAAACGTAGATTACATTTTGAAAGATCGTTACTAGGCCACGAGCAAATTTGAGGTGTACTCAAGTACATGCGACAAAACATTTTTGTCATGGAGAGGCTATTCTATTTATCCTCGACGACGCCGACGATAGATAGTCCTTTAAACAGAAACGTCGAACAATTTCAAACCTTCCCTTTGCCGTCCTTAAGTTGCTGTGGTAGTAGAAAGTAAGGTAAGTGCGATTTGATGAGCCGCGGAGACTTCATTTCATCAAAGTGCTTAACACCTGAAAGCAGATTTGGGTACAGGACTTATTGCTATACAAATTTCATAATGCAGAAGGTGGTTTTAAGGCAACTAGTTTCTTATAATTCCAGAGATTGCAAACCAAAATGTGCGTGTGAACTTGTACGTGAAGAAATACGCACATGTAAACGCTGCAGACGAAATTAAAAGTCGTTTGAAAATTTTATGTTTGATATGGTCTGGTAGGTATGATGACATCCGTATTACTCATTTTCTCAGGGTATTTTAAACTTGTACAAAACTACAAAAAGTAGTTCAGACGTACACATTACCGTTTAAAAAGCATTTAAATGGGTAATTTTCAGAATTAACCTACCTTTGTAATACGGAAATCGATCGTCTTTGATATCAATAATGGGGAATCTTTCATCTAGTTGCTTTGTAAGTGCCGTCTCAAAGTCGAGGGTTTTCACGAGGTACGTCATTTCCTGTGTCAGAGTGGTGCCTTAAATGTGTTGTTTAAAGATTGTTATGTTGGTAGTGTTATTGTTATTCAATACGCGTTAGACCAGACGTATGAAAAATAAATTTCACAATATATGCTTACAAGTGCTCATTCCTTAAATGCCTAAACACCAAAGTGACATTATACTTTAAGTGTAACCATCTGAAAAATGAAAATGCTGCTAGTTCAGAGTGACTGCCAACATGGAGCGCGACCAACAGTTTAAAGGTAATACCCCAACGCATTGGTAAATACGTGCGTGGTTTATCAATAACAGTTATACATTTTTATCGTTTAAGTAGCCTCCTGTGATTACCAAACCACAAATAAACCATGTTAACCGAAGGAAATTATAATAAAATGCAGCATCAGATTAACATTGCATTCATATTGCCACCTCTATGAGTCACATGAGTTCAAGAATGGCGCACCGTCCATCAGCAATTGCATTGCTTTGATTAATAACAAGAAAAGAAAGACATTAAATTGTTACATAAATAAACTGAGCAAAAAACCGCCGCAGATGTTAATTTGTTGCTCATTAGATACCCATAGCAATCAGTTTACACAGTATTATAAACTTAGAAAAACTTCTTTAGCGCTCTGAAATAATTAAGTCTGGTATAATAAAGAAAAGTTGAACCATATTGTTTAATGTGTTAATATGTTATGTCGCAATACATTATGCCAAAGGTCAGATGCATATTTTCATTTTGCTATTACCCAATTTATTTCTGTTTTGCAACTACCACATGAATTCCAAACTTTTAACCTCGTTCAGTCGCCTGTACGAGGTTTTCAGCTGTATATTGATTAAATAAAGCGCCTCATTTTTCTCTACCTGATCTTGGATAGCTGCACACCCAGATATCATCTTGTCGAGTGTCCATCGTTTCGATCAGCTCTGCCTCATTGTCGAACATGACGACACCCTTATACACCCGTCTGTTCATGGAGAATCTGGGTTTATCTTTGGATTTTATTTCGTAACTTTCAGCATTTTGGTCTGTCATTTTGGTAGGATACCTGTAGGTGATTGAACGAAGAATTGAAAATGGAGACGTACATTTGGATTGCATAACCGTCATGTGAGGTCAAGGTCGCTGTCACTTATGTTAGAAAAATGGTAGTCGCTAAGTTTCTCCTGTTCTGAATGATGAACAGTGTTGAGACGTAGCTGGGAATCCAAATTTGGGTAGAGGGTTAAATTTGGTATTGACTTGGTATGAAAAAGTAACAACATTTCTAATAACTGATTCGCCATAATTTCCTTTTTGCCCAAATTAAAAATCTTATTTCTTCGTATTGCTTATGTTTACGGTTAAAGAAATGCTATATGCACCCGAAAAGTGTATTATACCAGGAAATATGTTTATTCTAGGGTAACTATAAACAGATAACTGATCAGTTAATGATAATTACGTAAATGTCTTGATTGACGACTATGTAATACAATATTAATTGCCTGATATTCAGTATTGTTTGTCAGGTATAACTTGAGTCCGATTTTCAGCTCGAGGTTACCACGACTTTATGCTTTGACCTACTGGCCACGACAGGGGTCATGCGCTAATCATGACATACCTGCCTTCGAATGGTGAGGTTTTGGCCAAGTTAGACTCAGTTAGTGATCGGAAAACAACCGTTTTCAGCTTAAAGTTACTGCGAAGGTGACCGTAGATCAACTGACCTCTAGTTTTATAAGCGTCATCTTTTGTCCATGACTTTCCAGTGTCCAAGCGTGCTTCAGTTGTTGATTTTAATCCGAGTACAATATAATGTCATTTAGAGACATGAACCTAGACTTTCGCTATTTTCCAAACATGAATAAAAATAAACATTGAAACAAAATACACAGATTCATTAAATGTTAGTATACATGCCTTCTAGACTTTATTTTATTCATTTTAAATACACATATACTTTCACGCGATTTTGATAAAATTGAAAAGAAAGTGTGACTTACAAACCTAAAATTATTATAATCCTTGCGTGAATTAAATAAGGTATTTGAAAGAACACATACCTATTTTACACGTTAGAATTTTGTTTTTGGTGTAATCAATGGAGACTGTTTGCAGGTACCGTGATAGTTAATAATGATGTGGTGAGTAATTATCTGTTATCTGATACTTTATCTCACATGTCCTCATTTACGATAATACTTACGGCATATTGTTAGATAAATTATATATCACCTGATGGTACATATATAACCTCAATTAATAATAACATTCGTTAATTACATTTGAGTTTTATGTACATATTTTCTTAAAATTCAGAATTAGATATTTAATAGTATTTTAAGAATAATTATTAAATAGCTATTAATTATAAGCCCTTAAACACAGCAATTGCCTCGTCCAATCTCTATAACAGTGCCAATATCTATATCAGTTAGCGACGCGGTCCGAAAAGTGATATACACATGTAGATATAAAGCCCGCATTTGAAAGAATTTGATTGGCTAATTAAACAGGGCCAAAAAAATGATATAGATTCGCAGCTGGAAATTCGGAAACGGCAGCCATTTTATTTTAAAGCCAGTATTTGAACGTTTGGTTAAATATGTTATATATTTAAGAGTTGTTCTTTGTTATATCTAAATATTTTTTATAAATAAATTTAGTGTTTAGACTTTGAATCATTTAAGCGCATGAAGTTATTTAAAAAAAATGTCAATAACTTGCCCTCAGACAAATAACAGGGCCAACATCAAATTACTTATTTATTAACATATATTAACATGACTTAATCCTTACTTTCAAACTTTTCTTTTCTATAATTCATGAAAGCATACTAGTGCTTCAAGCGATCCGAATATATGTTTTTATGTTAAAGCTTTTACAAAATAAAGGAGGAGAGGAAAGGGGTTCCAAATATGCGCTTTGGCTTACTTGTGTATGTTCAGTTCGTATAAATATTATATGAACAAAATACATACTGTTTTAACCAACATAAAAATATATATTTGCAATTTTTATCTAAATTTTTCGGGATTCTGAACTTGGTTTTTAGTGCAATAAACTGACCACCTAAAACTAAGTCATGTTTTATTTAAGGGCAGTACTCAGTGTCACACATTCATACCTTTTACTTCAAAACGTAAGCACATATTGTGAGCGTACACGTGTTTGCATTCAAAATAAATGGACTTAATTTTTAAACAAGCCTCATTTTCATTGTTCAGATATATTGTCATTATTTTTCATATTTCCATATCTTTCTGTAACATCAGTATATCTTAACACAGTATTTTTAAAAAAGAGGATTTCTAGTAGCTTAATTGTTTGTTAAGATGTTTAAACATGCTTGGTTGGTTTAGTGTAAGATTTTACCTCATGAACAAAAAAAGTAAATACACAACACGTGAACTATAGCTGTTGGTGCTCATTCGATGAAATATATTACGATTTTCCACTGAAACAATTAATTATCATCTTGCCTTCATAAAGAATACTAAACAAGCCTTTTTCATTGTTTAGAATTTACAAAATGTACATGCATCTATCCTGCCATAGTTTTGGTAATGTATTGATATGTTTGTCGTCAAGATTTTCCTGATAATTCAATAGGTCATGGGCCAATTGGTGAAACTCTCCTCCAGGGATAATTTTCTATACTTATTTGATTCTGAAAGCGATCTTTGTACTTAAATCTTTGTCATTAACGATTCACTCAGCTGCTGGAGCGTTACAGATAAGAAGCATGACTTATACGTAACTTCAGAAATTGGCCCATAAAATGAGAGCTTCGAATTGTGTAACCCTTCTCACGTTATAGTACACAGGTTACAGGCAAATAAACAGAACATATTATATACAATGAAAACAAAATCAAAGTTCAACCCCAAAAATCGAGTTGTTGGTCGACATCCGATCAGAGTTATGCGGTTACATTAGTTACAATGAGTTACAGCAAAGTTCTTGAAAAGTTTGAAAAAGTGTTTTTTTTCTATCTGAAATATCGGGTTACGCGGTTACATTGGTTACAACCGGATACATCGAAATTTTTCATCAAAAAACGAGTTTTCAGGTCGAGTTGTTGGTCGACATCTGATCAGAGTTATGCGGTTACATTAGTTACAATGAATTACAGGAAAGTTTTTGAAAAGTTTGAAAAAAAACGATAAAAATTGTCGATGTAACCGATGTAATGCGATTGAAATCAAATGATTTTCTTCTTCAGGTTCACAGTTTCATTTAGAAAAAGTAAATTAAATAAGTCGTAAACTTCAAAATGGCCGTAGGTCACGTAAAAACATGCTTGACTCTTTTTCACACATTATTTTGGTAATACGTACTAGTTATTAGTGTTATACATATTGAGCTGTGGGAGAAGTTCGCCTCACAAATTCCAATAAAGCGTAATGTGTAAAATTCAGATTCAATAGCAAATAACTTCATTGGTCACGAAAAGGGCAATGGGTCACGAAAAAAATCAGGCCCTTCAACCAAGCCATGGTGACAATGTGAACTAAATATCAGAGTGATAACTCTTTAACTTTGGCAAAAGTCAGCTTAACAGACTCAAATATAGCGCACAGTGTAAACTTATACTCAAAGCTAGGTAGATCTAAGAGGATATGACCCCCATGTACAACCGCCTTTATTTACAACATTTTATTGGTCTTTAATATAAAAATATTAAGGTATGTCTTCAATGAGAAAATCCTTCTCATGAAGTCTAATAGAAATCGATGGGGTAACTAAATTTAATATATCGTCTTATTTTAAAGGCATGAGTTTACTATGTAGAATTGCCCAAGAGTACGGAATTGCATTAGCTGTATTCGGCTAATCAAACGTATATTCCGATTAAGAACTTACAAGAAACATTGCGGAAAACAACAGGTATAACGTTTAAACTTGTTATAACACTTTTAATTATCATAGTCGATATACAGTCAAAGTCAAAACACCGGGACACATCAATATCTTGTTTATATGTTTTGGGTTTCATTTTTAGTATGCGGTTCGTGCAGTAAGATTGCTATTGAAGATAATGTGCCGTCTAACTTCATGGAGAATGAACGGTTATGTTTTTTGTTCAAACATATTAAACAACTTGAAAGGACATATGGCCCTCTCTGTACTATAAATAGTATAATCAGTGGTAACATCCACCAATTATATATTGGCCTAGTATGTAACTTTGAAATTTCGTTACGCAACAGCCTCGATCTTCATTTAATTCCTCAATGAGATGGTGTCTGCCGAATATATATTTATTCGCGGTCAAAGAACGTCACAAGATCAAATATTGAAAGCATCCATACTCCACCTTTACAAAGCGTAAACAGTGTCAATATACAAAGTATGATGCCTCTACTTGCAATCAAGATTATTCAGGAGTTTCCCTATAAATATAAAGACCAATTCAGAACGTGCCCAATGGATATCATATATATGTATATTTACCATACAGTCTGAGTGCAACTTATATTATCTGTAAGTTTCTCCCCATATATAAAGAAAACATGCGAGAGCTTTAACAATATTGATATAGTATTACATGACTGTGAAATTGACTTTCGGTTTTTTAATTGTCTTGCCCAAAACCGTTAGACTGGGAGCTAAGATATTTGGTAAGTAGCCTTGACTAATGGTCGGCTATCATGTTTGCTGATATTGTGTCACTGGGATCAAAACAAATAGCCACGCCTTTACCTTCACTATTTTCCCTACTTATATGAACCTCTTTTTTCTACATTTAACATACAGCTGCAATATTTCCAACCTCAATTAAACCAAGACTATTGTTACAAAGCAGTCCGTATTGACGATTTCTAAATATTGCACCCAACATATGGATATGTCCATGAACTCTCTTAAACACATTGGTCTTCTAGGTTTACCTTTAAACTGTTCATAGTGAATGTCGTGGTACAGATTCAGTCTGTACTTATTATGGGGCAAATTAAGTCTAAGCAATGCTAGATGTGTGACTCGGTACGTAGCCATTTTGTTGTTTTTATAATGAAAACAATACTCATCCTAAATCCAAATATTACAGCTAAAACAGTCCCTGACCCAATCAGTCATTAAACAAAACTATTGTTTGGAATAGCGGTATTTTTTCTGAGGTATTTTTTGTTTGACACAACAATTTTAAATTGGCTTAATGTTTATGGACCAAAATAGAAATAAAACGTAAGCTATTATCAACGAAAGTCATTGATATAATTTAGTATAAAATATATAGGAGAACAAACAAACTTATTAAATGTATTGTTGCAACATATCAAAACTACGTGATGAGAAGAAAAGAAGCATGTATTAAGTAATTATACCCTCCTGGTTTTTCCACCTGAAACGACAATATTGTATTGCAGAATAACAGCATACAGAATACACTTAAATCACTATGGTCAATGTACCTGCTATTTAGCCATACAGACAGTATTGTTATACAGTTTGCATGCCATAGTAGTTTTTTGATCACTATGCTATAAAATGCAACAAAATGTAGAACCTTACATGAACACTCAATGTTTGAAGAGCGAGAATATGCTTGACTAAGTACAGTAACCATATGTCATCCTGCAATTAAGGCAATGCAACCCTGTTCCACTAGTCCAAGCCTTAGCACTACAATCCTGCTCCCTAGTCACAGTAGCCGAAGGATTTCCAATCAACAGGTCATCATAGTCGATACATGGCTCAAATGGAGTCTGTGTGTTAACCGTGGATTTGAAAGATAACTCATAGAAAACATACTTATATTTGCTATTTTTTTATGCATTCTCCATAATGCCTTTATGTATTAAGGTATTAGCCGCGTAATACACATTTTTATAAAAGCTTTAACCGACAACATAGTTATAATCATGGTACACTATGGGACTTTTATCCAAAGTTTGATGATTTTTTACCGTGAATTAAAAAAGTTATTTATGTTTCATTACACCCACTCCCAAACTATAAGGGCTTCAAAGAGCGACAAGCACATATTTTGTCTATATTTGATTTTTTTTCGCATTATCAGAGATATTGAAATAAACACAACAGTTTCTGGTAAAATAATACTTCAGTTAACAGAAAACTTAAGTTCAAACGAGCATATTATTGATACACATGGAAAAAAATAATTTTGATTGATCTTGTGAGTCTTCGGAACAGAGCAGTATTTCGATGTTTGAAAATATATAGCAGTTTTACAAAATTCATAAAAAATAGTTAGATATAAGGTAAATTGCTGAAATCATTTTAAATATTATCTATGATGTCTATTGAACAATTTAGAAGACAATTTATGATAGTTTACCGTCCAGTTTTGAAGAAAATATACATAATGTCATGTAACATTTTTATAGCTAATAAAATGCTTAAAAATCAACCTTTTTCTTGTAAAAATTTATAAAGCTTAAATGGACTTATTCATAAAATGTACTTTTTCAAATAAATAAATTTAATTATGATACTAACTCAGAAATAGAGTTTAAAACAATTAGTGTACTTTTAAACTAAAATATGTAAAGAAACAAGAACACTAAGTGGGCGGTAATGATCCTCCAAAAATGTCAGAGTGAAAGTTCTCAACTAATGTCTTTTTAATATTATGACATGTAAACACTCTCTGTGGGTAATTTGATGTCTATCTGTCTTATTTTGTCATTGGTATTCTAACATTAAGATATTTTCACAATAATTTTTCACTCTTCAACATTTGAAGTTTCGTCTGTTCCCATGCGTTTGTACTTATAGTGTGAGCACAGATGATAACTACTCAATTCTGAGTCAATGCTGATTTGGTTTTCATGCCCCTTCATGTACTTTACCCATCCAGAATGTTTAGTGCTGTAAAGGAAAAGAGGTGTTCTTTAAAGTCTTTCTAACTAATAAGGTTAGATAACTATACTGCCATACATATAAACAAGAAAATATAAACAGTTTAGTATTTCTCGACATTATTTTGAAAAAACAACAACAACAAAAAACAAGCTGATACATACATGTATATATAAAGAAAATTATTAAATTTATCAATAAAATTCATCATCATCATCATCATCATCATCATCATCATCATCATCATCATCATCACCACCGCCACCACCACCACCACCATCACCACCACCACCACCACCACCACCACCACCACCACTATCACCACCACCCCACCACTTGATTTTTGAATACAGTGGGTTTATAAAAACCTGTATTACATGACTGTGAAATTGACTTTCGGTTTTTTAATTGTCTTGCCCAAAACCGTTAGACTGGGAGCTAAGATATTTGGTAAGTAGCCTTGACTAATGGTCGGCTATCATGTTTGCTGATATTGTGTCACTGGGATCAAAACAAATAGCCACGCCTTTACCTTCACTATTTTCCCTACTTATATGAACCTCTTTTTTTCTACATTTAACATACAGCTGCAATATTTCCAACCTCAATTAAACCAAGACTATTGTTACAAAGCAGTCCGTATTGACGATTTCTAAATATTGCACCCAACATATGGATATGTCCATGAACTCTCTTAAACACATTGGTCTTCTAGGTTTACCTTTAAACTGTTCATAGTGAATGTCGTGGTACAGATTCAGTCTGTACTTATTATGGGGCAAATTAAGTCTAAGCAATGCTAGATGTGTGACTCGGTACGTAGCCATTTTGTTGTTTTTATAATGAAAACAATACTCATCCTAAATCCAAATATTACAGCTAAAACAGTCCCTGACCCAATCAGTCATTAAACAAAACTATTGTTTGGAATAGCGGTATTTTTTCTGAGGTATTTTTTGTTTGACACAACAATTTTAAATTGGCTTAATGTTTATGGACCAAAATAGAAATAAAACGTAAGCTATTATCAACGAAAGTCATTGATATAATTTAGTATAAAATATATAGGAGAACAAACAAACTTATTAAATGTATTGTTGCAACATATCAAAACTACGTGATGAGAAGAAAAGAAGCATGTATTAAGTAATTATACCCTCCTGGTTTTTCCACCTGAAACGACAATATTGTATTGCAGAATAACAGCATACAGAATACACTTAAATCACTATGGTCAATGTACCTGCTATTTAGCCATACAGACAGTATTGTTATACAGTTTGCATGCCATAGTAGTTTTTTGATCACTATGCTATAAAATGCAACAAAATGTAGAACCTTACATGAACACTCAATGTTTGAAGAGCGAGAATATGCTTGACTAAGTACAGTAACCATATGTCATCCTGCAATTAAGGCAATGCAACCCTGTTCCACTAGTCCAAGCCTTAGCACTACAATCCTGCTCCCTAGTCACAGTAGCCGAAGGATTTCCAATCAACAGGTCATCATAGTCGATACATGGCTCAAATGGAGTCTGTGTGTTAACCGTGGATTTGGAAGATAACTCATAGAAAACATACTTATATTTGCTATTTTTTATGCATTCTCCATAATGCCTTTATGTATTAAGGTATTAGCCGCGTAATACACATTTTTATAAAAGCTTTAACCGACAACATAGTTATAATCATGGTACACTATGGGACTTTTATCCAAAGTTTGATGATTTTTTACCGTGAATTAAAAAAGTTATTTATGTTTCATTACACCCACTCCCAAACTATAAGGGCTACAAAGAGCGACAAGCAAATATTTTGTCTATATTTGATTTTTTTTCGCATTATCAGAGATAATGAAATAAACACAACAGTTTCTGGTAAAATAATACTTCAGTTAACAGAAAACTTAAGTTCAAACGAGCAAATTATTGATACACATGGAAAAAAATCATTTTGATTGATCTTGTGAGTCTTCGGAACAGAGCAGTATTTCGATGTTTGAAAATATATAGCAGTTTTACAAAATTCATAAAAAATAGTTAGATATAAGGTAAATTGCTGAAATCATTATAAATAATATATATGATGTCTATTGAACAATTTAGAAGACAATTTATGATAGTTTACCGTCCAGTTTTGAAGAAAATATACATAATGTCATGTAACCGTACATTTTTATAGCTAATAAAATGCTTAAAATCAACCTTTTTCTTGTAAAAATTTATAAAGCTTAAATGGACTTATTCATAAAATGTACTTTTTCAAATAAATTAATTTAATTATGATACTAACTCAGAAATAGAGTTTAAAACAATGAGTGTACTTTTAAACTAAAATATGTAAAGAAACAAGAACACTAAGTGGGCGGTAATGCCCCTCCAAAAATGTCAGAGTGAAAGTTCTCAACTAATGTCTTTTTAATATTATGACATGTAAACACTCTCTGTGGGTAATTTGATGTCTATCTGTCTTATTTTGTCATTGGTATTCTAACATTAAGATATTTTCACAATAATTTTTCACTCTTCAACATTTGAAGTTTCGTCTGTTCCCATGCGTTTGTACTTGTAGTGTGAGCACAGATGATAACTACTCAATTCTGAGTCAATGCTGATTTGGTTTTCATGCCCCTTCATGTACTTTACCCATCCAGAATGTTTAGTGCTGTATAGAAAAAGAGGTGTACTTTAAAGTCTTTCTAACTAATAAGGTTAGATAACTATACTGCCATACATATAAACAATAAAATATAAACAGTTTAGTATTTCTCGACATTATTTTGAAAAAAAAACAAAAAAAAAACAAGCTGATACATACATGTATATATAAAGAAAATTATTAAATTTATCAATAAAATTCATCATCATCATCATCATCATCATCATCATCATCATTATCATCATTATCACCACCACCACCACCACCACCACCACCACCACCACCACCACCACCATCACCACCACCACCACCACCACTATCACAACCACCCCACCACTTGATTTTTGAATACAGTGGGTTTATAAAAACAAAAACCAAGTATAATATGTTTTATATGAAATACTCACATAATTTCTGTCAGATGCGACTGCCTTGTGCATAGACATGGCTGTCAAATCTATCTCAAGGATCCAACATAGTATTTAATGCAGGCTCGAATTCTTCATAACCCAGTGTTGGTGAATTAGTAATATTCAGTCATTTCCCTGCCAGAAAGAAATTAGACTTCTGATTATCAACCAACAGAAACTACCACCATAAAATACAAATGCACAAGTATTATACAGTCTGCACTGATATCCGTTTTAGCCAAGAGTAAGGGTTGGTAGGTACAAATATGTAGTTGTTGTGCGTATGGTTGAGAATGATTCACAACAGCCTGGGGTTTTAACGAGACCTACACCAAGCAAATGAATGTCGCTAGTTTCCAAGCAGTTGTGGCTTCAAGCCCCAAACCACGTACAACTTTTTCTCACAAGTTAATTTTGAAAATATGCATTTTGTAAACAAATAACGGGTATGTACATATATTATGGTATGTTAGAAATAGGTCACTTACCAAAACACATCATTTTAAAACACAATTTTAAGTCTGATATTTTTCTAAGATATAACAATCAAATTAAAGATTACATACTCATATCATATACATAAATAATGTACATAAGTACATATAAAAATATGTGTAACATGTACATGAGTACATGTAAAAATATGAACACGCTGTCTAATTATTTAGCTAACAAAAATGATTTAAGAATTCCAAAGATAAATTAAAAAACAAACATTTTTTAACACATCAACGTACAAAACTGCTCAAGGATACTTACATTCATAGCCCTTTGATACGAATATCTGAATATACCAGTTCGATGCTGATTGTTGACATTTAGTTTTTTTGACAGAAAATCTTCTCATTCGCGTATAATTCACTTATAGTCCATGTTTTACTGTAATGACTCAAGTTGTTAGATGTATCGTAATCAACTGTCAGCGTGCACTTTAAGTGTTTATTTATTTTAAACGTATATTCATGAGAAATACTTCACAGAGTTTCCAAATACTACAATGTAAAAATTCCATTATTGACCTATGAATAGCGCGGAAATACCTTCTGTTTCTAAAAATAGCAACATCCGGTACAGGCCGAATACGCCTGATGTTCGTCGCGATCTGTTACGGCGAGTGGCGATATATGTCGATGTTACCCGATGTTTCCCGAGTTTTATTACATGGTTATTACCTTAAACAGCATTTAACATTAAGTGCAATTAATTTCTTTGAGCTGAATATTACTAAGATAATACTGATAATTTATAGAAATATTATCCTTTTTGTACAAAAAATCAACATGGACATAAAAAAACACCAGACACCTTACATACAGAACTGAGAAAAAACAGCAACAATATCTTTGTCGGATTTTGCCTAAGAGGCGGTGATGTGGAAAACATATATTTTAAAGTGTGTGTTTATCCAGACAAATGGTGATCTTTGAGGTTCCGTCTCTAACATATGTGTTGAAAAACTACAATGGCAATCAGGACCAGATCAATAACCAAAGGATTTTTCATGTCAGTGTGCAGATACCTTTTTTTACAATTGACCAACATATTGTCAACTTAATGCAAAATCTGAATAACTGCTTACATTTCGATATGCAGTAATTGCGTTCTTGCACTAGGGTGACGATATGTTCGAAGTTAACAAAGAATTGAATACGATGGTGTTGTCCGTGCCCACTGGGGAAAGTTCACATACCAGTAGATGAGGTATTCATCCGAAGGGAACTATAATAAGTGCGTTTATATTCCAAAGATTTGCGTAGGTTAATTTGCCCCTGGGTTATTTTTTGGCACTATAAATATTTTTTTATTAAAGGCCAATATTTTGTGTTGAAAAGAACAAAAGAAATCCTGATGAAGCTTAGGCTACTTACACATGATTTTATGATATTATCTTGCAATAGTTTCGGGAAATGATGAAAAAATATGTCTTTCAAAACATATATTGTCATACTGTCGAAAAACATGCAAACTTCCCGTGTTCATGTTTGTTTCATTTTTTTGTATAAGCTGATATAATAGTGCCAAAGCTTTTAATTAATTGTACTTAAAGGTTAAACACTCTATTTTGATACCACATGTGTCTAAAAGAAAGACAAAATAGTCACAATTTGAAAACAAATACATTAAATTATAAATTAAATGGTATTTGAAAAATTTCATTCCTCTGTAGAAATAGTCTGCAGATAATTTTCAAAATTAATTTGATTGTTTTAAAATGGAATTCACCTGTTATTAGTTAATTATTTTCTGTAAAACCCTGCTTAAATCGAAATATCCCAGGGGCAAATAAATTGTTGAGTTTCTATACCATGACATACTCAAGGGGGTAAATTTTCATCCCTTTAAAACTTCGAACCAATTTCCCCCCGCAGACAAATTAACGTTAATATTGCAATACATGCCCCTAGTGTAATTTTGCCCAATGTGGCAAATTTGCCCCCGAGGTTAAATTTCCTCATATAAACGGCGTAAATTTAAGGAACGCAATTATTGATTTAAATGTCCATGTCCTTTTAAAAGGTACATCCTACCGTATGAGTGGTGCTCGACTGGTCGGGAGAGCACAAGCTACGGCACTTGGGAAAGTACGAGATCACCACGGCAACGATATATATCCGACTTGACCGGCAAGAATAAAAAATGGCATAGCCCCGGACTACATGGGAGACAATTTTATCTCCCAAGATACTGTGCACACACATAGGACAAGGTTATGTCAGAAAGGGGCTTATGCTGTTCCAGAGGTCAAAGGTTTTGGGTTAAAGTCCTTCTTCTTTTCTGGTATTTCCTTATGGCACAAGTTGCCATCTTGTATCGCACAGACTAAGAAATTACCTGTTTTTAAATTGCTAGTAAAGAATCTTTTTTTAGATAATTTGGCATAATAAGTTATGCTATTAAAAGGTTTTGTTTGTTTTTTCATTTATTTATTCAAAGATTTTCAGTAAAGGAACTATTTTTACTTAACCTCGCATTTTATAAGTACTACATATTGTCATATTCATACTATATTGTGATAATTATATTTAACTTTCTCAACTTATAACTTGTACCAAATTATGTAAAGTGACTGTGATACAACTAAGGCAATACTTATTTTAATGCATAAAGACTAAGGTTTAATATATTTGTGCAATTTCGATTACAACTATATTATTACTTAAATATGCAATGCCTCCCTATGCCAAGCCACCAAAACAAAGGACCACAATGGAAATAAGAGTTTTCTCTTTTTTGTGTCATCCTTGGTTCGGTGTTCCTGTCATGGATATTGAAAAAAAATCATGTATGTATAATGTTATTTACTATACATGTTGTTAATTTTAAATGTCCATGTATGTGCATTCCTTACTGAAATAAATATATCTATTTATATAAATCAGCATTGAACACCATATCGAAAAAGGGGCAGTTGTAGTGAACAGACTCGTCGTCCGTGCAAACGAAACCTGCAGTATGTCTCGTTACAGAAGTATGTATGTAAGAGAGGTCGAAACGTCTCCTTTGTGATGGGCTGGGTTAATGTTAGTTTAACCCCATTCAGTTCAATGAAATCCATACATAAATGCATATTGTATTTTTTTTTATAAAGAATATTTCTAAAATGATTTGAATACGAGCAGTTTTAAAAGTTCGGTTATATCACTATTACTAACTTAGAATAAATTTTGATTTTACTAGAGAATAACTCAAAACTTATTTTGGGAAATTGAAACAAAGAACAATAAAACGTCTACATATTAAGCAATTATGTAAATAGACTGTCCTGTAGTTTATTAACACTAAAAGATAAAGGTTTAGATGCAGCAAATTATTCTGGACTCGCAAAAATAAAGACATTTTTCATCAAAGGAGAGATGAGTGTCGCAATAGAAGAAGTGTTAAGTTGTGTTTGCATAGGGATGGTCAAAAAAGTTAAGATGACGGTTTATCTCAGATACTGGATAAGATAATTAGTTGTTTTTTATATATAGTATGAATGCACTGTGCTGTTTGTGGAGTTTTGTGCTGTTCTTCCATGATTCATGTTTGTGATTTTTTTGTTTTTATGTTCTATGTCTTTGGCGTTTGTCCAGTGCCATTAAACCGGGTTTCTGTAGTTTTTCGAATAAATATTATACTTTCGGTTGCACCAAAAACGCAGGGTGATGAATCTTGAGTTCTAAACATGAATCAAAGGGTGTGGCAAATGTCCATCCTTTTGCTGCAAAGATAAAAGAGAGGAGCTAACCATGGTACCGGTCTGTTCTTAATATGTCTGGTGATTGTTTGAAGTTTGGTTGTAGTTCATACTTTAAGAGGAAATACACCCCATGCTCGAAAAAGAGGAGTGAAGTAGAATGATCTTTGGTAGGAATTGTTTAAACGTCGTTAGTAGTAGAATTTCAATACCAATAGAAGATAGTTCAGAAAGAAGCTGTCGATGTCACAATGGTACGTAAGTATTTATTTATCTTTGTGTAGGCATGCATTTGCTAACGGCGTAGTGACAAAAGCGTGCTTCCGTCTTTTGTATGCATTGGACTTGTACGGAGACTTGAGACGGATCTTCTGTGGTGGCGGATGTCGCAGTGGAGGGTCTAAAGCTGTTCATTCGACTTGACATAACGATTACATCAATGTCCAGTTTCGTGCTTGCGCATGCGTTGAATACTTTATCAAAATGAGTACATATAAACCAATCAGATTTATCGTCTGTACTGTTCAGTTGTAATAAAATGTACATATACGAAAGAAATGCTCAAAATGGCCCCAAATAATACCATTACATTGATACGTTTCAGTTAAAATTCGAAATCTATGACTATAAATACATGTACTCATATTTGAGTGTCAACTGGTGATGTTATCAATGCTAACTGGTGTTATAACATGCATTCGATTCATGAAAAAGATACTAAAACAATATTTGGTCTTTGTATGATGTTGTTTATTTGATACAATTGGCTTGCAAGACACGAAGTGGTTATCATTTGCTGTGCAACTGAAACTGACATAACGGGTTTATGTTTAAACCTTTTGCTACTGAGCTTGTTTCTGTAGTTTTTCAAGTATAAACGGAAACCAAATCTTGGTGCATGTCAATCTCATAACGAGGCAGTAGAAGTACTTTATTATTTATATTTAATTTATATTTACTTTTACTTATCTTATTCATTAACATATTATTTTTAAAACTTTTTAATTGCATATTATATCAATCGTAACAACATATTCCAAATTGAAACCTCCAGTGTTCAATGTATGCACTGTGGTTGACTAAGGGTAAAACAAATGCTGGCATTGGAGTTCAATGAAAATCGGGTGGTTGTTTTCAAATAACCGGCAACTGAAAAAGTATTAAATTGTAACTATGTACTAACTATTTCGGAATAAACCACTCTGAAATTGTATAAGTCGATCTAGCAACATAAGCATATATGAGAATAAGGATATTTAGGATTGGTTTTGCACAAGCGATAAGGCTTCGGGCAATGTTTGGTTCACATCACAGACGTATTTAACTACTGAACTATTGAACTAAAATCTCATTATAGTATCATTATGAGAAGACTATATAAGGTTAGATATAAAATAATCTTTAATGCACACTGTCCTTTTGGTGTCCTTTTGATGTTGCCTAGTTTCATACAAGTATTGGTATATATATCAATAATATCAAATCTACAATTTGATTTGTAATATGGTTAATGTCTTTTTCCCTTATACATAATATAATATAAAAGTATATCTAATATAACATATATATGATAATTCTACCAGGCCGGATTTGGACGGATTCAACATAAAGTTTTTTTTCAATACCGATAGAAGATAGTTCAGAAAGAAGCTGTCGATGTCACAATGTTACGTATAATATTTATTTATCTTTGTGTAGGCATAAAATTGCTAAACGTGTAGTGAAAAAGCGTGCATCCGTCTTTAACATGCATTGGACTTGTAGAGCAGCATATATATATATATATATATATATATATATATATATATACATATATATATATATATATATATATATATATATATATATATATATATATATTATATATATATATATATATATATATATATATATATATATATATATATATATATATATAAATGTACTGCTATTAGACTGCGAATAGTAGCATTATTTTTATTGTATAATAATTTAAGAAATAGAAACGCAAATTTCAACAACACTCCTAATTTTAATGTCAGTAAGGTTTGCATTAATCAAACATGTGGTACTGATCACCATTGAAATCGTGAATTCAGTGATTGCCTACTGTCGTTATGTTGGAGGTTGAAGTTGATTTAGAAGGAAACGTCGTTGTTGAATCAACAGCTGTTGTAGCATCTGTTTAAGAAAATGTGTTCATGGAATGATTTGTAGCGGTAATCGCGGCGCCAGTCGTAGTGTTTGACACAGATACGGTATTTCGGCTAGGTATCATCGAGTGTGTTGATGGAGCATGCGAGGGTGATCGAACGTCATTACTTGCCAGCAAGGTGTTAGATGCCTGTGGTCATGCAAATATTTAAAGAAAAAACACCTTAATAATTGGAGTTGTAAACTTGTAAATATTTCCTTGTCGTAGCGTAAACTTTTTCCAGTGGTTCTGTCATGCATGTTGTTTTGTGTTGTTGTGTCCGTCGTGGTGCCAGGTTTATTATTTGTTGATGTAAGATGCAGTGAACTTGGAGTAGTGGCATCGCACAGTTCACAGTACCTCTGTCATTTTGAAAGTACGATGGTATTTATAGATCAATGGCTGCTTTTACATGCGTTGTATGTACGGTTGAAATGTTCACACTTAAACATGTCCGCTTAGTGGTCGGTGCACTGTTATACTGAAAACCCGAGTCCGCTTCACATGGCTAACCCTTTGCAGACTAATTGCGCAAAAAGTAAAATAGCAAGTTGACATATCTCGCCAATGTCTATTTGAATATGCAGGATTTTCCCAATTCAAAACCAGAACATATCTAGTACGAACTTCACAACTCCTCCACTATGATAAGATCTTAGTTTGAACGTTTGGCAATAAATATGTGCTAAATGTATTTAATAGTTCTGTTTTCTAATTTTGAAAAAGCTTTGGGGCAATGTCATTATTATTTCTTAACTTATAAGCATTCAAAATCCAAACCAAGATCATGCTAACCAGTTGTAAACATGTACCTAACAGTCGTTGGTGGCAACTGGGAAGCTGTTGTTTTGATCGCTCGAATCGAGGGGTACGAATATGATAAGTTGTTTATCTTCTACTCAGAGGTGAAAGTGAAAGGTTATGAATTTGTTGAGTGGTTTATCTTTAACTCAGGGTTGAAAGGTTTTTACAAATCTGGACCTAATACTGAACTATGAAATTACCTAAGGATGTTTATGACAAAAACATGTATGAAGTCATTTTGTGTGTCATTAATAAAAGACTTTACGGTAGGCTGACAACAAAAATAAGATTGAGGAATGTAAAGCTGGTTTCGTGGTTACTATTCGACAGTCGATAATGTTTACGTCTTCAAGACTTGGCACAGGAATATATTTCAAGATAGAGATCGTTTTTACTGTTTTATTGTATAAATATAATTCCATAAGGCTTTTGACTCTACTCTTTCACTCACTTCAAAAGATAGGCTTACAAGGCATCAATAAGAGTCCTAGAATAAACGTAGCTAAACAAATTCATCTAGTACGTGAACAACTTAAAGCTGAAAACCTGTTTAATATAATATTTAGTCTAAGAGCCTACAAACTAAACTTGTACACAATTTGATGACACGACTTTTGATTGGAAATTAATGGGTAATAAGAGCAATGCGATCTTCAAGTTCGAACTAGAACAGATGCATGTCGTTGTTTTGAGAATGTTTTTGCTGGTACTTCTTTGTCTAAGCTGCCGTAAGTTGCTTATTTGTTTTTTAATATGTGTTCTCAAACGAACAAATACAGTTCTGTGTTTATAGTATCATGCCTAAAAAAGCACGGCTTCTGTTTTTGAGTAAGAGGGGAAGCAGACACTTATTCAAGCTGCTTTAGGAACACGGAATCATTTTTTGTGTAAGGTGCAAACAGGCTCCCATTTAAACTGCTCTATGATGATGGATTCAGTATTTGTATAAGTGTAAGCAGGCTACTATTTAAGCTGCTCTAGAAACTCGAATTCAGTATTTGTGTAAGGGGGAAGCAATCTCTTATTCAAGCTGCTCCTGGAACAAGGATTCAATATTCGTTTAATCGGGAAACATATTCCTGTTTAAGCTGTTGTAGGACGGGTACAGTATTTGTGTAAGGGGGGGAAGCAGGCTCCTATTTAAGTTACTTCCGGGACACGGATTCAGTTTATGTCTAAGGGGGGAAGCAGGCTTAGTGTAAGGAGGCTCCTATTTAAGCTGCTCTGGAAACACAAATTTAGTATTTGTATAATGGGTAAGCAGTCTCTTATTCAAGCTTTCCAGGAACAAGTATTCAATATCCGTATAATGAAACATATACCTGTTTAAGCTGTTCTAGGACGGGTACAGTATTTGTACGGGGAAAGGAAGCGATCTATTAAAGCTGCTCTAGGAATGTGGAGGATTTAGTATTTGTGTAAGAGGGGGGGGGGGTAGGCTCCTATTTTAACTGTTCCTGATCTCATTTAATCTCCTATTCAAGCTGCTCCGGGGACACGAATTTAGTATTTGTGTAATGGGAAACATACTCTCATTTAAGGAACTCCAGGAACACAGATACCGTAGTGTAATGATTGAAGCAGCCCTCTAAACTGCTGTCTGCGAAAAATGTACAAATAAAACCACAGTAATTTTGAAATAATTTTAGCAGTACTTTGAGAACATGATCATGAATAAAAACTATGCACTTAGATCATCACAACTGTATGGGAGTGGCTGAGCAAGAAAAACGTATCGTCTGTTTAAGAACGACACGGTTCAATGAAATGAATATAGCTGGCCATTTGGCTCGAATTTCAGATATTGGGCAAACCCTTATAACCACGTTCAGCAAAAATCTAAGTCTGCTTTCACATTTTAACTATTGGAGAGTCGAAATCGAAGTCTACTATCAGACTTCAATCAGTTGGCTGTGTGCCGTGAAGCCGGGAGGTTGTGTTCGGTGCTGCAATTATAAATCGTTTCTCTTTAGTGTCTTCAGAAACATTTTTGCCTGTCAAACATGTAGTTTCTAGTAGTCGTGTATGGAAAATAGTTTCCTGTCGTAGTGTCAAAAAAGTTATTTTCATTTGTGCTGAAAGGTGTATATCCCCTGTGATACCTAAACAACGTTTTTTGTACTTGTGCTATAAAGAATATAGTGTAATATCGTAGTGTCATAAATGTTTTATTTAGTTTTGTATTGTATTATTAATGTTATTAGTTATAACGTTTTACTGTTAACAACTGAATTGTAAGGGGTAATTTTAAAACCTCATTTAGATCACCGTGTTGGCATTGCAGTGGCCAGGAAACATTTCAGTCTGTATTTAAATGCCATGAATTGCATAAGTTTGTATTTTTCGTTCAGAAACATTTTAAAGCGATCTCCCCGTCAACGGTTTACCATATACAACGTAAGTATTATAAGAAAGACGTCATGATTGTCGTTGGATCTGCCTGTTTACAGATAAGTTGATGCTTCACGAACTAAAGTAAATGTACGGTATATCTAAGAGATTCTTTTTCAAATACTAACAGACATGTTCCATATAAAATAATACCGTTAAATATAACGTTGGTTCAAATAAGTATTAAAAAGTGATTTAGCTGATCAGTAAGTCTTACTTGAGGTAGAACTTTAAAATTAAATTTAAAACTTTTTGAGAAAATTGCAATAGAAATAAGGATGAGTAATTCTACAAACGATCGGCGAATTGAAACATTAATTGTAATAACTTTGTTCGTCGTTATGCTGAATGAATAACTTTGAAAATGTTTTCCTTAATTTATGACATCTCTATCCTTGTATTAGCTGTTAAGCTGTCAGTAATTTAAAACAGAATCACAATCACACACGTTCGGAAATAGTCTAGCGAATAAAATAGGGTCGAATACGACATTCCGGATCACAACGCAGTACTAATAACCCTTTTATTATATACATTACTGGTTAGATCACTTAAAAGCCAAATGTTTTCATAATAAATGCCATTTTAACGACGCACTATTTCGTTTTATGAGGTCATTTCAACATCGCATTACAATACTTGTTATGACGTGACGTAACAAGAGTGGAATACAGCCGTAAGTTAAAATCATCCCGCTTGTCCTGCTATTTCCCATCTGTAATTTCAAGATGAAGATCTAATAACGAAGCATCTTGATCAGATGTGTTTAATATATGTAATTTTATTTAATAGAGGTATATTTCGTTTGAAAATATTCAAGAGCGAGATCATCAGATTTATTGATATTGAGAAATTACAATATAAAAAAGGTCGGCAAGTAAATGTGTATACTAGTAGTTAGCACAAATAGGTATTCCTACATGACGAAGACATGCGTTTTTATTATTTTTGCTAAGAATCAAATCTTTACTCGCCCAAGTGTATTTTATTTTCAATATGAAGTATTCATTTGATAAGAAAATGTTGAGGCAAGAGATATAAATTGTTGGAAGGTCATAAGTTTTTATTAATGGGGCGACAAACCTTTTACTTTCAATACTACAAGCAACGTCTAAATTATTATTGATGGGCCAGAATAGGTTTATTCCAGTGTTCTCTAAGTATCGGTTACCATAGTTTTAACTCGCTATTAAATCGCAGTGAAAAAAACACAAAAACATAACTTGTTTAATTGAGTAAGAGATTGAATTATCTTCAAACCGCGATTTGTATGGCACATTGTGATTTTGACGGATCCAGGGTATTATTGGGATTTTTTTATGATTTTTATTCAACGGTTCTTGGAATTGAGCATTGGATTCAGTATGGTGTTTAATTACACTAGTTGTCTAGGAATTCAACACTTCTTGGAATTAAGCACTGGATTCAGTATGATGTTTAATTACACTAGTTGGCTAAGAATTCAACACTACTTGGAATTGAGCATTGGATTCAGTATGTTGTCTAATTACACTAGTTGGCCTAGAATTCAACACTACATGTAATTGAGCATTGGATTCAGTATGGTGTTTAATTACACTAGTTGGCTAGGAATTCAAAACTTCTTAGAATTGAGCACTGGATTCATTATGTTGTTTAATTACACTAGTTGGCTAGGAATTCATCACAACTTGGAATTGAGCATTAGATTCAGTAGGCGTTTAATTAAACTAGTTGGCTAGGAATTCAACACTACATTGAATTGAGCATTGGATTCAGTATGGTGTTTAATTACACTAGTTGGCTAGGAATTCACCACTTCTTGGAATTGAGCATTGGATTCAGTATGGTGTCTAATTACTCTAGTTGGCTAAGAATTCAACACTACATGGAATTTAGCATTGGATTCAGTATGGTGCTTAATTACACTAGTTGGCTAGGAATTCAACACTTCTTGGAATTGAGCATTGGATTCAGTATGGTGTCTAATTACACTAGTTGGCTCAGAATTCAACACTACATGGAATTGAGCATTGGATTCAGTATGGTGTTTAATTACACTACTTGGCTAGGAATTCAACACTTCTTGGAATTGAGCATTGGATTCAGTATGGTGTTTAGTTACACTAGTTGGCTCAGAATTCAACACTACATGGAATTGAGCATTGGATTCAGTATGGTGTTTAATTACACTACTTGGCTAGGAATTCAACACAACTTGGAATTGAGCACTGGATTCAGTATAGTGTCTAATTACACTAGTTGGCTCAGAATTCAACACTACATTGAATTGAGCATTGGATTCAGTATGGTGTTTAATTACACTACTTGGCTAGGAATTCAACACTTCTTGAAATTGAGCATTGGATTCAGTATGGTGTTTAATTACACTTGTTGGCTCAGAATTCAACACTACATGGAATTGAGCATTGGATTCAGTATGGTGTCTAATAACACTACTTGGCTAGGAATTCAACACTACATTGAATTGAGCATTGGATTCAGTATGGTGTTTAACTAAACTACTTGGCTAGGAATTCAACACTTCTTGGAATTGAGCATTGGATTCAGTATGGTGTTTAGTTACACTAGTTGGCTCAGAATTCAACACTACATGGAATTGAGCATTGGATTCAGTATGGTGTCTAATTACACTACTTGGCTAGGAATTCAACACTATTTGAAATTGTGCACTGGGTTCAGCATGGTGTTCAATTACACTAGTTGGCTCAGAATTCAACAGTACTTGGAATTGAGCATTTGATTTAGTATTGTGTTTAATTACATTAGTTGGCTAGGATTTCAACACTACTAGGAATAGAGCATTGGATTCAGTATGGTGTTTAATTACACTAGTTGGCTAGGAATTCAGCATTACTTGGAATTGAGCATAGGATTCAGTATGGTGTTTAATTATATTAGTTGGCTGGGAATGTAAATACGAGTACATTGTTAGTCATGAATGGGAGCCTTAACAAAGTATGCTTGAGAGACAATAACAATACTATAAGCAGCGTTGTGTGCTGAAACAAAAACAAACTTCCTGTGTAAATATTTCGTATCTGTAATTAATTAAGGGGTAATTGTGATATAAGTAGGTAAGTTAGTATATATTTATTGACTTGCCATGCGCTATATACAATCATGATCATACACATACATATATACAAATATAACATCACAAAGTATGAATAGTGCTATGAATAAGGCTTCCATAGGCTCTTCCGCCAATGCGTTTGCCTTGTTTGTAAAATCGTCTTTAGATTGAAAGATGACCCAGATATTTGTAAGTGTCAACAACTTCTTTCAGTTTATTACCAATTCGTCTGATGTCGCGGATGTCCGCCCATTTCGGAGGTGGATTCTCTTGGTTTTGTCTGTATTGATCAATACACGCCACTTCCATTAAATATGTTGGAAGAATGATACGTATTTAAAACTCTATATTCTAAGAATGAAGTATCAAAATTGATATCAGATATTTTGTACATACTTAAAATCTCCATAAGTTATATGACCAAGTTTATTGTAGCAGTATTAATCGCTGATTAAGTCGCAGGAGGTCGATGTACTCACATATATGTCGTTCTGTTTAACGACTTTATAATTAAACATTAAACTGCGAATGGGCGTTTTTATATATTTTTGAAATACTGCGGAATGCATTTCCAAACAGTTTTATTAATAAAGATACTATTAATAATATTATCTATTTAATTTTCAACAGATTGATTAGAATTAATAAATTTATACTCAAATTGCCTTACTTTACTAACATGGAACTTGTTATGTTAAGCTACTTGTACAAAATGGAACGCCTTTCGATTTATAGAACAAACAATTTAAAGTGAATAATAATTAATAAGGAGTCTTTCGAAGCGTTCTTGTATTTGGCAGGTACAAGGTTAATGTGCAACACAAAAGTACACAATTATATATGACAAAGCAGCAACAATATATACCAAATTAATACCACATACTAAGTAACGATTAAAGAGCAAAATAAACAACAATTCAATCTTGAAAAGTAACCGAACTTTGGTAAACTACAACTAAAAAAATATTTTCAACAGTTAAAATCACTACTTCTGAAGAATAATAGAACCGATTTTAACTGGAAAAAAAATCACGTGATTTCATTTAATGCTAAAGTTTAAATGGTAAAAACTAAAACTAATCAACATCCTATTAGAAGTATAATAACGATTGTAATAAAACATACTAGTTGAAAAATAACTGCAAAACATCAGTTCACCTGTTTGGCTATAGTATTGTATATAAAATCAATGGAACCATAAAACTAATATAAGAAAGGCATGTCTGCTTTCCAAGTTTTCACATTCATTCAATTGTAAGAAGTGGGTTAAATCACATGTACATTCAATATTGTTTTTTTCAAAGAAAATATAAAAAAGCTTCATTAAAAAACAAAAAATTGTAGTGATACAAATAAAGCACATTTAACATAAAATGTTGCAGAAGCGATATACACAAAAAAAACATCATTTCTTTCTTTTATATACATCATAACATTGTCAGCAAAAATGATAAGATCACTAAAGATATATCAACAATTACTGCAACAAGCAGTTTGTGAAATCAACAGCAAGTAATATTTTCAAGAACTACTTCTGCTGGTCAAGCTTTCAATTGTAATGAATTGTCCAACCACGTGGCGCTTGCAACAGATTTACAAGAACAAGACCACCTTAAGCTCGTACACACAGTGTGAATATACCACGTGATTTGTGACGTCACATTTTGTTATTGCAGGAAGCAAAATACCTCTCGATTCAGATTGTATTATCGCTCTAGGTTCGTTGTTTTCTTATCAATTTTTACAAAACATAGCACAAGCTTATGGAAAGAATGTACACTATACTCGGATACTAAGCAATATCTTGAACAATTTATATATTTTTCAAAAATCGTGGTCAAATGCTCAGAATGTATTAAATATGTTTTGTTAGAGCGAAAAGCATACTACGTGTCTGGTCCAAAAATACATTTTTTCAAATGTTTGCATAGACAGAAGATATAAACATCGGTTATGTTTTACAGCAGTTTAAAGGCATATATATATATGCTCCAACATATATTTAAGGAATGAATTGCGGGATTGGTGTCATTATCGGGGTATGAACGCAATTGGGCCGGTCAAAGTGTGTGGAGTCCGAAGGACTCCACGCGTAGTTAAACCAGCCAAATTGCGTTCATATCCCCGATAATGACATCAAGCCCGAAATTCATTACTTGTATTTACACCGACAGTTCATTATTTCATTCAATAATTGTTGAAAAAATACTTTTAATTTCATTTAAGAAAACCTTTCAGTAACTCTTTCCTACCCATTCTGTAAATAGAACGACCCGACTGTAACCGGAAGCATTTTTTCAAATGACGTCACAATAACGCGGGAAAAGATCAACCACTTGAAATAACTTTTAAACGTAAAATTCAAACACTTAAGGCAAGTATTCATTTAAAAATTAAAAAATAATACTTTCTAAAATGTTGATTTATATTTTACGGGACCTGCTAACACAATAAAAACAATAACAGTATCAATTCTTTTCATGTATATTGTTATGCAATGAATTGCGATCCGAACTTATCCGAAGATGTTGCGTTCATCGATTGATAAACGCAATTGCCGAAAGGCAGTTCATTTAAGGAATGGAAGTTGAGGTGTAAATATGTTACGATAAGAGCCCTTTTAGATGATTTTTTTAAATTGTTGATTTTTACATTTTTGGTCATTTTCAGGGTTTCTTGGTCACACAAAATTACACTGAATTAAAGGAAGCTAAATTTTGTTTTGTTATTTTAAGATATTTATAAAAATCTGATCTCTTAGCTTTCAGCAGGTTACAAACCAAATATAAATTGCTCAACGTATCGTTTAGTAACCGAGTATCGTGAACATTGTTTTCCCTTAGCCTGCACTATACTTTGTAAACAATGATAAGAAAATAACGACCTTACAGCGATAATACTATCCGAATCGAGGGGTATTTTGTTTCCTGCAATAGCCAAATGTGGCATATCACACACAAACTTCAGTAGTTTCAATACATTTAATGACACTTCACGATTCGTATTTCTGTTCTGTGTCATAGTTCTTTTTCTTTTTCCTCATATGTGAAATCTCTCATTCCAACTGAAAGAATGCAAAAGAAAGATTGTAGCGTTTTGGTTTTTTGTTTTCCTTTTCCAAGTTTTAGTATGCAGTTTTAAAAAAAAAAAAATTGCATAAGAAGTGTTTTATTTTGACCTTACTATCACGCATGTCCACCAAAAAACTATGATTTAACATGAATAACTTGTTAAAGATCTGTGAACGTTCAATTATTCAATCTCATATTTATAGCATTATTCACTTACGACACTTACTTGCTCTTTGGGCCTTGCGGAGTATCCCGTGACTGGTGGTTCTGTTTTCACAGTGACAGTTGGTGTAGTTTGTATGGACCTGTCTTGTGGTTCTGTTACCACAGTGGTAGTTGGTGTGGTTTGTATGGGCGTACTCGTCTGGGTGAGTAACAGGCTGCTCATCTTTCCTTTCCCCTTCCCCGGCTCCTTGCCTTTCCCTCCACTTGGGGCAGATCGGCTACAGTTCATCTTTGTAGACATGATTGTCCTGGTCGAACAAGGGCTTGATAGGGCAATGCGACTAGCCTGGTTGTATGTGCTCTGATTTTCCTCCTGTTTTGACTTCTGTAATGAAGGATTGGTACCTTTGTTAAAGTGAACAACGTTGACAACATCATCTTTGTTAATTTTCAAATCTTTACTGTTCTGGAATTAAAACGGATATGGGAGTGATCTATTGTATTTCTAACAAGATGCAAGACAACTGTTTCAGCTGTACTTGTTTTATTTAAATATATAAGCATATAATCAAATATTTTACTTTTAATAATAAACAATGATGTCGTTAATTACGCTATTCAATTTATCACTTTGACACAGGGCAAAATGATCTGTTGTCCATTATGAACCTTGCATTAGAAAGCATACTTCTGTTTACCAGGATTACTACTTTTCTGTTGCTGTATGCTATTACCACCAGACTTAAATTCATTTACAACAGGAATGCTAGACATAGCACCTGGTGCTTTTCCATACACCTGAGTTATTCTATTCACTACGGAGCCTGCATTAATGCCAGGCCCACTTACAATTCTGATTCAATACAGTGGTCTGGTATACATGAAATATGTCCCCTATGTGTACTGGATAACATGACTAAGTAATTATAGGTATTACCTTTGCTTGTGGTTCGGAAAACGTAGGTGTTTCATCGGGTTCTATCTTAGGTAATAGTGACACGAACGCTGGGCTAGATTTAACAATCTCCAAGGGGCTGTCTTCCATAGGATCTTCATAAAAGTCATTCAGAGTATGTTGTCCAAATGCCATAAGGGATGCCTCAGTGCTTGCTATGTCTGGAAAGAAAGATAAAATGCAATATTTATTAGATCTAAAAAATGTTCTAGCGAAACAAAGTGTAAACTGTATAATATCAAAACGAAACAATGCAAACCATTTAAACACTGACAATCCATAACGTTTTAAGTACTCAATGTAGGTAAGTCATACTCCTGAGATAACCATTTTAACTGGCCAATGATATGTGATTAGCAAATGTAATATATTGCTTTGATGACTAATCACCTGTTCTGTGATTTTCCTGTTCAATGTGGAGTGTTATGGACACGGGCGTGGGGTAAAATGGTATTTGAAGTATTAATTATGCCATATGTTCACAGCATCACAATAAAGTCAATGCAGATTGCGGACTTCTCCACTCGGGCCAATATCAACATCAATTTACAAACCTGTTTTAAGTACACCATGATAACAAATGAAAATATGTTTTCCTCAAAATCAACACAAATATCCCATATCTGTTTTTCTTCGATTAATCATTTTACCATACGAAGTGTCTTCCTTCTTGTGAATTGTATCCGTGTATGTCGGCCACTCTGATTGTCTGGCAACTGTGGAAATCCCCTGTACCCTAGCAACAGTGGTAACACTGCCGGACCCCTGGGCAGCACCACCAAGGTGGCCCTGTGTGGGGGCAGCGTTTTTGTTCCCATCTTCTGTGTTCGCAATACCAGCTTCTCGGTAAATGTCTCGCATTTTGACTGTGATCTCATCGAGAACTGAAATAGAACGTTTCAAAACCTAGCTATTTATTTAAAACTAAAATTTCAAGAAAACTATGCAGTGTATACATGTATATGTCATACATCTATTTTGCACTGAATGCACACTTCTTAACTAAAAGTTCAACTAACAAGTAAGGAAGTAAGTAAGTAAAACAAATCCCGTGAAATGTGTTATATACATCAGTTAATGGATTTATAAAGACAAAAGGAGATCACCTATATGTCACCGTTATGCAATGTTAGCTATAAATGTACAATTATGATCACAATCATTATACATAATACAGTTCATACGTTAATATGGCATTGCAATACAGTGAGCATATCAGAAAGGTTGTGTGATTCATTCTTATTTTAAACATGTCCTCATATTCCGCGTCTCTTAATAGCAAACGCTTATACTAAAAATGTTGCGTTTTTTCTAGATTCGAAGCTGTAGTGATTGGAAAACTGAAGGTCAATTATGTTCGATTTTACCGCACTGCACCAATTGTTCGTGTGCGGGTTATCATATTTAGTTCCAAACACCACTTTTATAATTCTACTACTGTCCATAGGTATGAGCCTTTTCCAAAAACGGAACATATTTATCTTTCTACGCGACTGTACAGGGAGCCATCCGATGTCACCGAAAATGGAAGCCGTAGGAGCGAAACGATGTACTCAAGAAGTTACGTATTGCTCTGTGTTCAACATTATCACTGGCTTGGTAATTTTTAAATCCCCCAAATACTTGAGAAGTAACTGTAAAATAACTTTTCATATGATTTAAGGCCGAAGTCTTTAAGGCTATGTATTTTGCATATAAGGCTACCTAGGGATCTTCCTGTTCTGCGGCTAAGCGCTTCAGCGTGAGATACAAAGTTACCTTTGTTTGTCAAGATTTCTCCAACATTTCTTTATTCAGAAACAGTTTCGAGCATGTTCTCACCGATCTGGAAACGAAAGTCTGTTTTATCTCGAACGTGGACGCCGGAAATGCATGCATTTTGTTTTAATGAGGACTCGCCATTCTTGCACCAAACGTTAAGAGTATTGAGCAAGGTCTGTAAGTTTCTGTCTGAGTTGGCAATTAGCACTGTATCATCATTATAGAGTAATATGGTCACAGGATGATCACCAACTTGCACACCAATGCCGAGGTTATTGATTTCATTGACAAGGTTTTAAACAAATGCGGCAATAATTGTCGGCAACAAATTATTTCCTTGAGGTACTCCAGACTTGCAGTCAAACAATTATGTCAACTTGTTGTTAATTTTAATGGTGGACGCCATACGCTTATAAATTGACTTATTGCTGTTATATTTGTTACCGTTGATACCCAGAAGTAATATTATGTAGAGCATCAAGTCCCTGTTCACAAAATCAAAGGCCTTCTTCGGGTCGATAAAGGCGGTGAGCACATTGGCTTTATTATTGATGATTCTGGTAAGGTTGAAAATGTGGTCTGCACACGACCGGTCTTTCCTATATCCATTTTGTTCGTCGGCCAGTATATTGTTTTCTTCAAAGCAACGGGTAAGTCTTTTATAGACCAGTGCGCTGTATACATTGCTAATGCAAGAGATAGGGCTGATCGCGCGGTAATTTCACGGCGTCCGTTTGTCCGAACTAATATTCTATCTCTGCATAACAGTTTTTGTCTGTTCATTTCTAAAATTGAGAATGTTCTCACCTTTTGCAAATTCCTGTCGCGCAACCAATGACGTAGATGGGGCCTCCCACAGAGGTTCGAAGCCCCGCCTCATGTCTGTGATTAGGATGTCTTTCACACCCTTCACATGCTGAAATAGTTCCGCCTGGAACAAAAAAACGCAAAAAACATATTAATGCATTAACACCAAGGCTATTAAAATATTTCGACATTTTTTTTCTTTGCAAAACTGATGAGCTAAATATCATCATCATTGGCCCATACCGCCACCTATGTCAGAGTCAGGAGCCTTGGTGATCATATAACTGTACGAATAGTTAAAGAGTAAACAAATGCCGTTCGAAAGAAAACTTCATTACTCAATATTCATTACAATTAAGTGTTAAAATGCAGTGACTTGTTTATGCTTGTACGTCTTTGCTTTTATGCATGCAAGCTTTTCGTTTATTTGCCGTTTCCCATTCAAGGAATTGATAACCTTTCAAGAGCTTCAATTATTCCACTATTAATTACTTTTCAGACAATTACGAAAGACGGTACTACAAGGTTTACCCGCAGTTTCATCAGTTCGTCCATGATCATCCGTTTTGCCCCGTCAAACATGGAGCTCCGCTTGTTTTCGATACCCTCGGCCATGTACTTCTTCATGCGGCCAAACAGCCCATTGCCGGAGTCAGCTGCACACTGCTTATACTCGTCAAGCATCGTTGTCTGGATGTGTGGCGTCACAATTCGGGAAATGCCCCGCTGTCGAGGCGTGACCACGTCCTTAAGGTGTCTTACCATCTCCGTCAGCTTAAAATACAAGGAAAGTACACGATAAGGTGAAAAATCAGAGCTGCTTGGAACACTTTAAGCTTCTGAACAAGTTCTAAAAAACAAGTAGTGAGTAAACTTCCGAGTTTCAATTACTTCGTCAAAGCTTTAATTGTTAATTTATTCTCTGTTACTTGATTCTTAGTCTGATAACTATTGCTATTCTTTGGTTATTGGGACATGGTAACAAGCAACATAGTTCTTAGGTATGGTACCGTTCTTTCTGGCATTATCACAGTCTCATCACTCACACAAAAATACTGACTGAGATGCCAGACATAAGGCTTTTTAAATATAAACAAATTCTCCTTATCTTAAATAACCTTTGGGAGACAGAAAAAATGCCAGCCTACCTTGTTGTTTGCAGAGCAAATGACCTGCTTAGCGAGGCGGTCAATACGGATGACTGAAATCCCAAGTGACTCGAGCTGCTTCTGTAGTTTGCAAGTGGAGTCCTTTATCCAGGTCCGGATGTCATTCTGCAGAACCTCAAACACCCGCCACAGCGTCTCACTTGAAAATGGCATTAATAAATATGTTACAAAATGTATAACAGGTTATAACCTAGGGTCTGATCTTATCAATATAACGAACATGCAATAATTACAGTTTTTTATTTCATGTTGACATTGTTAACATTTTTCATAAATTCTTTAATACTGAGTTGTAAGAACAAAAACGCTATTGTAAGCAGTTAACTGTTTATTCTGACAAGAGTGCTCCGGACAAAACGCCATTTTTCCCTTAAATAACTCGACAATTATAAAATTCAGTATGATTGCGTGTATATGTGTGTATTGTCTCTTGCAAAACGTCTACCAACACGTGTCGGCTATTACTCAAAAATATTTCAATGAACCTTGATATACATATCGCCTCTCTTGTTTCTTCTCTTATGAATTTTACAGTGTGATGGTATTGGCATTAAAATTCATAACAAAATTTAACATCATTCGACCATGGCGCATATGAGCTTTGTCGGACAAGTAGGCTTTCACCGGGTTCTCCGTTTTTTCCAACAACACAAGACAACACTCTCGCGCAACTTCGTTTCAACGAGAATGACTTACTGGAGTAAAAAATAGGGATGGCAACGAGTACCCGGGTACTCGATCAATCAACCGAGTACCCGAGGACCAAATCACTACTCGAGTACTTTTTTTTATAAAATTCACCAAAACACATGATTTACAGACGTAAGTATCAGATCTCGCGCGTTTCCAAGACGACAATGTACGGTCCCTCTAATCCCCATTGTGTACACAATGGACCCTAATAAATTAATTGACAGTTGTTATGAAAGTTGCAAACTGTCAACAAAGGGCCCTAATTTGCAAATAGCACTGGTGTCAATTAGCGAAGATTTGATAGAGGTACATCGCCTACACAATTGTATTGTTTACCTATTAGAGAATTTTCACCATACGATATATATATATATATATATATATATATATATATATATATATATATATATATATATATATATATATATATGTTTATTGCATGAAAACATTATACAACCTTTTTAGCAAAAACAAACAGTGAATGGAGAAAAGTACATGTACATGTACATTGAAAATTTTCAAGAGTATAAACAAACAGGAAAGATATAACATCCTGCGACAATTGAATAAATGTTAGTAACATTAACAGTAAACATTTGTAGGCATTATCATAAATATAAAAAGACGTTTAATTTAATAAAGAGTGTCTACGCTGAGTAGCAAAGAAAATAAATTTTGACAAATTGTATATTGTTGTTCTATGATTACTATTCATAATATTTTCAAATTTGTTAATAAAAGGCCAGTGACAGTAGTATGGTTTAAAAAAATTAACTCTTAGGTTTCTATATTTTGGGCAGACAAGTAGAAAATGATATTCTGATTCTATCTGATTCATGTTGCATAGTGTACATACTCGGTCATTTAATGGCGTGTTGGTATACCTGCCAATCTCAATACCCAATCTGTGAGAGGAAATTCTAAATCTTGCTAAAGCATGTCGGAATTTGTATTCATGAATTACATCTAAATATTTTTCTCGTATAAAAGTGTGCTTAAAAATAGCATACGTTCTTAGTCTAGGCGAATTATTTATCTCAGAATACCAGCTTTGGCAATACGTATCCATTATTCTCCTCTTAATTACTTCTAGTGTGTAAATATCTATAGACTCATTTATCCAAATATCGGAGAAGCCGTACTCGTTCAAAATAGTTTTAACTTGAGAAGCCCAAGTTTTATTTTTGTATGTCTTATTGTCGAAATCGTCCCTTCGTAGTAGCTTATATGTGCGTTTAACGAGACTGTTGTCCTTAAGTGAAATAACCTTATTCCAATATTTAATTAAATTAACTTTTCTGTAAATAGAAAGAGGAACCCTTCCTAATTCACCGTACAAAGCACTGAGATTCGTCGATTTTTTAGCTCCCAAAATGTAACGCAAAAACCTCACATGAATCATTTCTATATCCGTTGCGGGATTCATTCCCCATATTTCCGAGCAAAAATTCAGAATAGAGCCTACTAAAACATCAAACAATTTTACTTTTTGATGAATAGGTAATTCAACGGTATTAAATATCTGGTATAGCTTAATAAGAGAAAACGATGCGTGCTCTGCAATCATTTTTTGAGACCTGTTGAAATTGTCGTTCTTAAAAAGGTTTATTCCCAAATATTTAAATGAATTAACGACTTCTATAGGTTCATTGTAGATATACAAGTTCACATGCGTGCCCCCCCCCCCCCCCCGTTTTCGAATATCATAGCTTTAGTTTTTGATACATTTCTTTTTAGTCCCCAAGCGTTGCAGTAGGTTTCAACGTCGTGTAACATTTTTCTAAGACTTTCAGGAGATTTAGCAAAGAGCACCATATCGTCGGCATAGAATAGAAGAAAAAGTTTGATATCTTCCAAAGTAATTATTCCGGGTAAATCTGAGTTAATATTGTTAATTAGGTCATTAATGAAAAACATTGCCAAAAGAGGCGAACTGGGATCCCCCTGTTTAACACCAAGTCCGGTCGTTTCAAAGAAGGGAGACAACGACGATTGGTATCTGACGCACGATTTGACACAGTTATACATTGCTTGAAGAGCTTTAACAAAGTGGTCGCTTACATTTTCAGTTAACAACTTCTGCCATAGAAAGGTGTGGTCAATTCGGTCAAAAAATTGCTGATAATCAATAAACATACAATATAATTTTTCCTTCTCACTCAAAGTCTTCATAATGATCGAATGTAGAATAAATATACAGTCTGAGATTGATTTGCCCTTTTGGAAACCAAATTGATTTTCTGTAAGTTTTTCATTTTGTACAGACCACTTGGTTAACCTGTTAAGTAGGATTTGCGAGTAAATCTTAGCTATTATGTTAATAAGGGTGATACCTCTATAGTTTTTAGCCTCGTTTGTATCTCCTTTTTTGAAAACGGGTGCAATTATACCCCTACCCCACGATGCAGGGTATTCATGATTAAGAAATATATGATTATACAATGATTTCATAAATGGAAGAATTATATCTATTGACGCTTTAAAGATTTCGGCTGGTATCTGATCAATGCCTGCATATTTATTATTATTTTGGGACATAATGGCGTTTCTTATTTCCGTTTCATTTATTTCCGTGTCGAGTAATACATCTCGAGCCGTGTTAGAACTGTTAGGGTCTGCGTATCTCGGAGTATTATTTGGATGCGAAACGCCGTCGCCGGCCAAGTTTTTGAAATGAGTATACAGGTCATCCGATGTTAAAGTATTCGCATGTACATTCGTTTTGCGAGATCTCCCTTTTATTTTTTTCCAGAACTGTCTTGGATTTTTTGACGCCAAGTTATTTATCTTTATACCTTCTTCTCTTCGAAATTTCATAAATGCCTTCTTTTTGGTTTTATTATATCTAGAGCTCGCTGCAATAAAGTTTGTTCTATTATCGTCAGTCTTATTTCTATTATATATATTCCTCCGACGCTTAAATTCTCGTTTGTCATCAAAACATTCCTTATTAGACCACTCTTTGTTTGATTGTTTATATGTACTTTTAGATTTTACAATGGAAGTTGACCAGTAAAATAGTAACGACAGTTACGAGCAATGATTCATAAATGGGCGTATTTTTGCAATGCTTATAACAATTGATTGGCGTATATCTTAATTCAGGAATTACTCATATTAATGAGGTGAACAACAATATATCAGTATGAAAAATGGTCAGTTTAGATATTATTTTATCGAGTAAATAACCAAACAAATTTATTAATAATGTTCGTTCATTGTAATTCTGAATATTGTTCACTATTGAGTTATTCCCGATCATTTTAACGCTTAAATATGATCCGAGTTTTACTTTGCATTTATATTGAATGTATAAAATGAATAGAAAAGGACATATTAAAAGCATGAAACAACATTTGTTTTCTTTTTATTTATTTAACTATTAAGGTACATAATGACAGTCTTATTTAAAGATGAAAATGGCAAATATTACGACCAACGCACAAAGTACATAAACTATACATGTATACACAAACTTGTCTTTCCCGAAAACCAATTCAAGTTATCCGAGTAATCGAGTACCCGAGTACTCGATCGAAATATTGTTCGAGTACTCGAGTACCAAATTTACTACTCGATGCCATCCCTAGTAAAAATAAATACAACAATATTCAAAATTGTTGAAAATTAAATACAGTTTAAACTTAGGTAACTGATATAATATTCTTATAAGAGAGTGATGTCGACAAGTAAGATACATTTCAAAGTCTTTGTAAACACCAACCTGAATGCCTCACCCCAGACAATGGCAAAGCTCCAACACATAGGTGCAGCAAGGTCCTCATTGAAATCAACTGGTCCAAATGTGGGTGATTTATACACCCCATCTCGACGGGTGGTGGCTTGGTAGGTTGGACAACTCAGACCTCCTTCACCCCTGTTCCTTGTTTTACCTCGAATATACTGAAAACAAAATTTGTTTGTCACGCTTTTGTTAAAATCAGAAATGTCTTCGTTGTCCAATTTAGTTTAAAATGACCTTTAATGCAGAATGGTTCAATTTAAATATTGTTCATCCATGATCTCATTATTTTCAAAAATTTTCTTTTTATTTCTATCAGAAAGAATCAACTGCTGTTTCAAAAGTTATGAATCTTGAGTATCGCTCGACAAAAAGTTATTACATACTGGCGCACCCCACTTGGCACATGTATTGTTAGCCTCCTCAGAAGCACTGGACGCTCCCTCCTCAATCTTTGGTCTAAGACTGCCTTCAAATATATGGTCTATGTCGGTAGTCAACTTCTGTAACACGGTACCTAGGTTGGTGTCCAGTCTCTCTAGCTCTTTTTTGATGGCAATCCCGGCAGCTTCCACGCCTCTTGCAATCTGGTAAAAGGTATTGTTCAACCAAAAAAAAATACTTTTTAAGTTTTGTCTTTGACAGTGGCAGATATTCAACATTTCAAACTGGATTTTCAATGATATCTTAGTGTTAGACAGACTAAAGCGAAATACAAAACTCTAAGATTTATAGTTATATTTGTTAGATAGTGGTAAAATTGAGACTGTCATTTATCATCGGAACCATTATATGAGCTATTTAATAAAATAACTGAAATTTGCAGTTGAGTGACGTATTTTAAACTTTGAACTCAAGACAATAATAACAGAACCCTGCCTTAACGTATTTCACCTTACTAAGGATTGATGTTCATGTCGGTCATGAGCCCGCCTTGCCGTTTTTACCCTCAAACTTGTAAATGTCATGTCGAACATAAGCCTTACAATTTTAACCGTCGAACGTGAAGACAAACCTGCCGAACAAGAGCCAGCCTTACCGTATTATACCTACGGTAGATGTGAATGTTGAACATGAGCACGTCTTAACGTTTTAACCCTTAAACTTGTTGATGTGCTAATCGAAAATGAGCCTGCCTTGCAGTATTTAATCCTAAGAGATGAAGATGTTTAAGTCGAATATGAGCCCTACTTGCGGTTTGTAAACCTCGGAGATGTAGATGTTCATGTCGCACATAAGCCCGCCTTGCCGTTTACACCCTCGGAGATGAGGCCGCCTTACCGTTACAATCCTCGGATATGTAGATGTGTATGTCGAACATATGCCCGCTTTGCCGTTACAACCCGCAGAGATGTAGATGTGCATGTCGTACATGAGACAATTTACCGTTTTTAACCCTCGGACGTGTAGAAATGTATGTCGAACATTAGCTCGCCTTGCCATATTATCCCGCGCAGGTGTAAATGTGCATGTCGAACATAAGCCCGCCTTACCGTTTTAAACCCTCGGAGATGTAGATTTGCACGTCGAACATAAGCCCGCCTTACCGTTTTTAACCCTCGGAGATGTAGATTTGCATGTCAAACATGAGCAAGCCTAACCGTTTTTCACCGTTCCACGTGTTGGTTTGTATGTCGAACATGAGCCCGCCTTGCCGTTTTAACCCTCGGAAGAGTAGATGTGCCCCTTTCACCCTGCCTTCCCGTTTTTCCCTGCATGATGTGTAAATTAGCTAGCCGAACACGAGGCCGCCTAACCGTGTTTCCATCTCCGATGTGTAGTTGAGCATGCTAAAAACGAGCCCGCCTTACCGTGTTTCCCCATTCGTGATGTAGTTGTGAATGTCAAACACAAGCCCGCTTTACAATGTTCTCCCCTTTGTGGTGTAGTCGTGCATGTTAAACATGTTTTCCCCTTTGTGGTGTAGTTGAGCATATTAATCAAGAGCCCGCCTTACCGTGTTCCCCCTTTGTAGTGAAGTTGTGCATGTCAAAAACAAGCCCGCTTTTCCCTGTTTCCCTTTTGTTGAGCAGATGTGCATGTAAAACACGAGCCCGCCTTACCGTATTTCTTCCTTTGTAGCGTTGTTGTGCATGTTAAACACGAGCACGCCTTACTGAGTTTCCCTCCTCGAAGTGTAAGTGTGCATGTAAAACACGGGCCCGCCTTACAGTGTGTTCCACTTTGTCGTGTAGTTGAGCGTGTTAAACACGAGGCCGCCTTACCGTATTTTCCCGTCGTGGTGCATTTCAAACACAAGTTCGCCTAAGGCCAAAAAAAAAATATGTCTGGTTCAGGAAACGTTGTCCCAAAAAATTAGGAGGGTAGGCATTTTTTCCATTTTTTTTTTTTTTTTTTTTTTTTTTTGGACGTATGTTGTCTATGTGTAGACGATGCACAGAGCAGTCAGATCACTTTGTAACTCCCAGCATGTGGTATTGTAATGTGTGCTTGTTTCAATGCAATGCAGTCATTTAACCACATAATAACAGAGCATTTCAACCCTGTATTATCTGTAAGGACCACAATGGAAATAAGGTTTTATTTTAACTCTTTTTTGTGTTATCCTTGACATAAATGTTATATATGTTTATACATGTTTAAATTTGTATTTGTTATGTTATATGCAATTTTTATGTCGAATAAATCTATCTAATCTATCTAACCATGTATCATCTTTGTTTATTCACATTATTTTCCTTTTCTATGCTTGCTGTTTATGTACCCTATGCCTTTTAGTCACCCTCTGTACAATGCTAACCTGCACAAAGAGTTCACAAAAGAGATTCATGTACAACCTAGTATTTTATAAAAATTCCATTTTTTAAAGATTTCTGTCGACAATTTTGTTTAAAATATCTTGTAAAGATAAGTCACTTTAATACATCTCTTTTGTGAATTCTGTCATTGTAACAAATGCACATTGTGAGTGGTGTTGCACAAAATCATATAAGGCATTAGCTAGTTTAGCAAGAGCAATGTACGTATTTACGGCGATTTGACTTTTGAAGTGATGCAATTTCGGATAAACCAAAATTCGGATATAAAATTTTGTGTCGGACATTCGGACCGGCAGAGTTCATTATTCGTCGGACCAAATCACTTGAAATGGCAATTGTCCGACGGTCATTCGCCATGCCTGCCTTGGTCGGGGTATAATACCCCGATGGAGGATATACCACGATCAGCAAAATTCCCCAGCCTGTAAAATACAGGTATGACAGATCTGACTGGCTGAGTATTTATTTTAAATAAATCTGACCTCCTATGGCTTTATCAACTACCTGAACCTTTCTGGTATTAATTTTAAAAGACATCAAAAATACAAATATTAAATTCGATCTTTTTTTCAAAAGCAAAGGAAGGCACATTTCACCTGCCAAAACGTTCCGCCCGGGCCTAAACTAGTTGCGGCTTCATATTTGGTGGCAAACAGTTTGGGGTTGGTTGGCCCATGGAGCTCCTCGAATACTTCCGAAGCTGTGCAACCATGCTGGACCGCTTTCATGACCTGCCGCTCTGCTCCATGTTCACATTTTTGGAGTTTTATGGCCATCAAAGTGGCTGGTGAACACGCCATGGGCGCCGCCATTGTTGTGCGCTCTATTAACCCAAAGATCGATATAAACGCGCTCTATTAACCCAAAGAGCAATAACTACAGAAAAGAAAATTTTCAATACGCAGTATAGCGGTTTTCGGCCGCGATTTCGAAAAAAAAGTTTAGGGTCGGCGGGTAAAAAATAGGGTCGGTCGGGTTTCCTGAACCAGAAATAATTTTTTTGGCCTAACCGTGTCCCCCTTCGTGGTGTCTGTTAAACACGAGCCCGCCTTACCATGTTCCCCCTTCTTTTTGATGTATGTTAAACAGGAGCCCGCCTTACCGTGTTTCCCCCTTTATAGTGTAATTGTGCATACAGAACACAAGCCCGCCTTACCGTGTTCCCCGTTCGTGATGTAGTTATGCATGCTAAACATATGCCCGCCTCACCATGTTCCCCTTTCATGGTGTAGTTGTGCATGTCAAAATCAAGCGCGGCTTACCATGTTTCCTCCTGCGTGGAAGAGTTGTGCCTTCTAAACATGCTAAATAAGAGCCCGCCTTACCGTATGTCCTCATTCGCGGTGTAGTTGTGCATGTTAAACACTAGCCTACCTTACCTATGTTTCCCTCTTTCTAGGTGTAGTCGTGCATGTAAAACATGAGCCCGCCGTACCGTGTTTATCCCTTCATGGTGTAGTTGTGCATGTAAAACATGAGCTCGCCTGACCGTGTTCCCCCTTCGTGGTGTAGTTGTGCATGTTAAACACGAGCCCGCCTTACCGTGTTCCCCCTTCTTGGTGTAGTTGTGCATGTTGAACACGAGCCCGCCTTACCGTGTACTCACTTCGTGGTGTAGTTCTGCATGCCAAATAAAACGCCGTCTTACGGTGTTTCCCCCCCTGGTGTAGTCGTGAATGCCCAACACAAGCCCCACTTACCGTGTTCTCACTTCGTGGTGTAGTTCTGCATGTCAAATAAAACGACGCTTACCGTTTCCCCCCTTCTTGGTGTAGTCGTGCATGTCAACAAAAAGCCCGCCTTACCTTGTTCTCACTTCGTGGTGTAGTTCTGCATGTCAAATAAAACGCCGCCTTAACGTGTTTCCCCTCTTCGTGGCGTAGTCGTGAATGTCAAACACAAGCCCGCCTTACCGTGTTTCCGCCCTTCTTTGTGTAGTCGTGCATGTGAAACACAAGTCCGCCTAACCGTGCTTCCCCTTCGTTGTGTAGTCATCCATGTCAAAAACAAGCCCGCCTTACTGTTTTTTCCCTCTTTAAGGTGTAGTCGTGAATGTCAAACACGAGCCCGCCTTACCGTCTTTCCCCCCTTCTTAGTGTAGTCGTGCATGTGAAACACAAGTCCGCCTTACCGTGCTCCCCCTTCGTCGTGTAGTCGTGCATGTCAAAAACAAGCCCGCCTAACTGTATTTCCCGCCTTCGTGGTGTAGTCGTGAATGTCAAACACAAGCCCGCCTTCTTACCGTGTTTACCCCTTCGTGTAGTCGTGCATGTTAAATAATTATGAGCCCGCCTTATCGTTTACCTTCCTCCGAGTTGTAGATGTGCATGGCATACACAAGATTGGTTTACCGTATTTCCCCCTTTACAATTTGTATATGTGCATTTCGAACATGAGCCTGTTTTACCCTTATTCTTCTCTCCGAAATAGATATTAAGGTAAAACACGAGCTTGCCTTTCCGTCTTTCCCTCTTACAATGTTTATTTTATTTATGTCAAATACGAGCACGCCTTATCGTATTTCCCTCCTACAAGACGTAGATGATTATGTCAAAGCGAACCTGCCTGACCGTATTTCACCCCTATAAAGTGGAGATATTAATATCAAACATGGGCCCACCTAACCGGATTTCCCTGCTCCAATGTGTAAATATTTATGTAAAACACGACCCTGCTTTACCGTATTTCCCTTTTACGAGATGTATTATTGTTTTCGAACCCAAGCTTGTCTTCACGTTTTTCTCCACTCAGAATTGAAGAAATTAAGGCCAAACATGTGCCTGCTTTACCGTATTTCCCTCCGCCAATGTGTAGATGTTTCTGAAAAAAAACGGGCCTACCTTATCGTATTTCCCTCCTTCACGGTGTAGATCTTTTTGTCTGAAACGGGCCTATCTTACCGTATTTCCTCCCTTTTGGTGTGGAGATTTGCATGTCAAACACGAATCTGCCTCACCGTACCCACCCCTTCCGACGTGTAGATATCCTTGTCAAACAATAGTCTGCTTTACCCCACCACCTCGGAGGCGTAGATGTTCATGTAAAACACGAGCCTACCTAACCGTATTTTTCCATCCGTGGTGTAGATATGCACATCAAACATGAGTCTGCTTTACCGCATTTAACCTTTCCGAGGTGCAGATGTGCAGGTCTAGAATGAGCCTGCCTTACTGTTTTCCCCCGCCGGGGTGTAGACATGCATGTCAAACATTTGTCTTCCTTACCGTGTTCAACCCCTCGGAGATGTAGGTGTGCATGTCAAACACGAGCCTGCCCAGGTTGTGTATGAGCCTCTCCAAGGATTGACGCTGTTGGATGTTCGTCATCTCGTGAACGTAGTCCCGCAGGGCAGGAATCTGGGTGTCCTTCAAGTCACTGAAAACCTGGAATTTAAGATGAAAGTATACAATTCCAATTGGTTGTGTATTTTGGTTCGTTTGCTCCTTCACTACGATTCGCTTAATCAAATTGTCTGCTTACGTTATCTTTATTTCAAAAGAATCCGTACAGCTTTCCCCAAATTTATCAAGAAACATTGCATATTCAGCATGTTTCCCCACCTGCGGAGGTCCATCATCGGCGAGCAGGTTTGTCATCTTCTGATACTCAGTGGAGCTGCAGCAGAATACCCGTAGGTTGTCAGTAGTGCTGCTAATGTCCCGATCATCGTCGGCGCTGTCATCATCATATATGTCATCTCCCTCCTCGGGGTCTTCAGATTTCAAAATCCCCGCAAGACCCTTCATCTCCTGGATAGGGTAGATAGAAGAGTTGATAATGTTAAATAGATTAACTTAAACTTAAACTTTTATCCATTTTGCCACCCACTCTCAAGAGCATCACTCTCTGTGCTTTCTTGCATACAGGACGTGTGTTTCCGGTCATGTGACCAGTGCTGGAAAAACCCATCTTACATACCCCATGTAAGATGAGTCACGCGCAAGAACGCGCCACTTCTTATTTCATTTATTGTATGGTTTATGAAAAATATATTATGCCATTTCAATAAAGCGCAGTCAAATATATATGTCTGCAAGACTTTAAATTAAAATTGAAAAAAATAATCGTAAAAAAACACGCTAATTTTAGTTATAAAAAACAACTGCGCTCTATGACGTCAGTAATCAACGTCGCACGCGCTTTTTGGTGTAATAGTACAAAAGTTCGTTTTTAACGTCATTTTTTTCACAAATTAAGGCTTATCATTTCCCATCTACCTAATAGAAAACACTTTTGATAAAAATGAAAGCTTTCAGGTAAGTATGTCAGGGTTTTCCATGGGAAATCGTCAGCTGTGACCTCATGCGTTATAGATTTAGGTTCCTAAGAATGTCCAAATAACCATGAACAAAACCAATAAATGGTCAAAATGTTGACAACTTTCGATCCAATGCTGACAAGTTATGTCACAATAATAGATATAATTTTTCTAATTTCATGTCACAACATACAAATGTATCACCTTTTTATCATTAGCAGACATTTGTATCAAAATTGTTGTCCACAGGTTACCGTTAAGCTAATTTTGACATTTAAACGATTTGATTGGTAAAAAGAAGATTTTATTATAAACATTGACCAATTTATACGCATTTTGGCATATAGTTCTGAATACTGTAACTATTTTCTTATAAATTGCGTTTGATATCCATTTCTAACATAATGTCACATATTGTTTATTTTTCTAGCCTAATTACGTAACATTAAACAATCAGAAAAACAGCAACATTTAACCTACTCTTAAACCATCCTTGAAGCCTCGTTTGATATGTGAGCTAGAGCTTTTGTTCCTAGCCAGGGTGCAGATGGTGGCTATCTTTTTCCTCTCTTGGGAAATTGTTTTCTCCAGGGACGTTCTCTGGAGATAAAAGGTCCGTAATTATGCAAACAAATATCAACTGTTCTTGTAATTACTATGACATTTATATTGTACTTGTATTTAGTATTGCTTTAGAGATACATTTTCCGGTTGCTTCAATCTGTTTTAATACGAAAAAGCTGACGAAGAACTTACATTTTTTAAAACAATACTGTCTTGCTATATATACTACTCTTATTGTAGGATCAATATGTTCAAACGAGACCCAGTTCATTGATGTTCTTGCATTGTTAAGAGCTATACATAGATAATATTATGTTAGTCGGTTGATCCATGGTGTTGTATCACTATAAACTAGCGTTAGCCCCCAGTAGACCCGTGTGCGAATACACTCGGGTTTCAAAGACCCTTTCAAGGAAGTATTCTCAACATTTATTGGTAAGCTCTTCAGATGCATGTGTAGTATTTGTATTGTGTTTGTGCGCGTGTATGTGGTGTTTGTTCGTTAGTGTATCTCGTTCAATTTCGTTTGGACCCAAAGCGTGTGCCCCTTAACAAAGTTTATGTTTAAATGTTTGGCTTGTCCCTGTTATATTCATTGTACTATTTATATTCAAAAGGTTTTTGCAAAAGAAAAGTTTATCTTTACTCCATTAAACTATTAAGTCGGCAATATTAGGCACAGTCGGGCGCTGACTTTTTTAAAGACCCAACATAATGTTATCCGCCTTAGTTTTGGGCGCTATATACTAGCTATTTGTTTAATGTTTAATGTTTAAATGACACCTCTACATTTATAATACCTTCTCATAGGCTTCCTGATTCTGGCGAAGCAGTTCGTTATTCTGGTCCTCTTTTTCCCTGATCAGGGCATCCTTGGTCTTCAACTCTTCCTTACGCTCCTGAATAAGTTCCAGATCCTCACTCTGAAAAATAAAAGTCAACCATATGTAGCTTGATTATGTATTGATCTTCCAACTGTTCCCTTTGGTCGTTAACGCCCCTTATCCTCCTAAAGGGCCTGCTGTTCTTCTCTCTCTGAATCATAAATGTCACCTACATGCATTTTTAACATGTGTATGTTCCCTTATCAGTGCGTGCCTTCTAAGTCATCAACTCTTCATACTCCTGCTCCGCACTTTGAAAGCAACATATGATGTACATAATAGTTATAATTTTAAATGTTCACTATCAAGAGCCTCTTTGTTCTACCTTTTTCCATATACTTCAGCAGGTACAATTGCGCTAGCCTATTAAAAAATACCTGTAATGTAATTTTCAAAGTACATGCGCACATCTTCCCCATGTAAGAGCAATATTCGTCTCATCCCAAAGGAATTAAACAGAGGAAAGAATCTAAAAATAAACAACTCTTAAAATTCAGAATACAGAATCTTCAAATAGTATGCAACCTGGATCAGCTTAAGTTCATAATAATATACATTTACACATACGTGATACATACCTGTACCTGTTCCGCTTCTGCTGCTTTGAGCGGGGAGTCAATCTTAGCCAGATTGTCCTTCAGTTCCTGGACTTCATCTTTCTGCTCATCTATACTCTTTCTGAGTCCATGCAGAACATTGTTGACGTTAGCGATCTCACTGTCAAGAGCGGCCTTCTTATGTTCCATGTTTTTCACGTTTTCTTCATGTTTTTTGGTTTTCTCTTTAAGATTAAGTGACCTTGAAAAATTGATTAAAGAACAATAAAACCTGCAAATGAAAACTCCCATGCATGCTCAATTTTTGTTTATTCAAACCCTCGTGTATTTTCAGGCAAGTCTTACTTTGATCCCTGTTGATAAAAAATGTTTTTTTTGTTATGATAAAAAATGTTGTTGTTTTGTTATTGATAATACATGAACAATCTACTTAAATGCACATGCAGCCACAAGTTTGTGATTTGAATTATAAAATTCTTAGATGTACAAGGTGCTAGTATACAGTCATGCAACCTGTTATTACAACTGATTGTACTTTTAATTTCGTATGTTCTACCTGATGATTTCTGAGGGCATGAAGTCATCAGTCATGGTGCAGATGAAGGCGATACTGCCGTACAGTCCATCCATGAGCAACTGGCGCCGGAAATTCGCCTCTAGCAAGTCTTTGGCCGTCTTGTCATCGATCGCTCAGTGGATACGGGACACAACCCATACTGCCGTGCAGTTCTTCAGGAACTGTAAGAGACCTCACTTTAGTTTTTGTTTGTAGATCATTCAAACTTACGAAAGGCCTTTCAATTGTTGAATGTCGTGACTGGAAGTGATCATGACACTTAGCAATGAATAAGAAAGAATATAAATACTCAGGAATATGGAAAGTATGATATGCAAGGGTTTAATTTTCGTATGGATTTATATGTCAAAATATATAGTTTAACTTGCATTGTTTTGAAATACTTGCTATCATGTTAGAAGCAAAAGCTCGCATAGCATGTCTTGTGATTAAACATTAACAATATCTTATTATAATTCTGATTATGGATTCCCTTACATTTTTTGCTATCTTATCCCTGGCAGCATTCGAGTCCTTCATCCCCGGCAGATCGACCAGTGTGGTTCCACTACTGCACACATCACAATGGGGCATTCGTAGTATTACGTGCTTCACTATCGGCCAGTATTGACCTCCGGTACCTGAGTCCAGATTCGCAATGTACTTTTCTATTTGGAGGCGGAATTCCTCGGGCTGAAATATGTGATGGCATGTACGAGAATATACAGTGAATGTCGATGAACAAGTTACTAGTTTTAACATATTAAGAGGTTTGATAAGTGCACGCAACTGCACGCAACTGCACGCAACTTCAAATCACTGAAGGTATACTGGACATTTTAGGTTTGCATTTTCATCATCTTCATTATTTTACTCACGTCATTTTCCTGGATGTGAATAGTGCTGCCGAGCATGTTGGTAACGGTGGTTATTTCGGACAGGATATTGAATGAGCCAATCCGACCATACACGGCCTTCACCTTGCAGCTGGAGGCGTACGTATCATTATTCTTGTTTGTGTCGTCGTGTAACTCTTTCAGCAGTAACTTTAGCTCGTCAAACCATTCCTAGAACACATTTTACCGTTAGAATTAGTTCATTTATAAGGAAACAGACAAACACATGTTATGGCATATATCTTCATCAAATAAAGTCGTTCGTGTTTTTTCCCTTAAATCAGGGATGACAATAGATCAAAAATACCAATCGTGAAAATCCTGTAAATTACGTCGATTATGAGGGGCTCAGAGAAGATTATAGTGGCTTTGGCTCTTGTTTCCAACGTCATTTATACCAGCTTCAAGGAATTTCGCACCATTTTAAATGTAAATATCAAGCAAAAAACAACACCATTTACAACCGTATGGTGGTTTGAAGTTGAAAGCTCCTATCCCTGAACGTCATCATTACTTTTTGCTCTTATTGCCCTGCATTAAAAGTTTGAATATACATGCATAACTAAATAAGAAGATAATTGACCAGTTGCCAGTTCTCAATCAAATAATAAGTTGATCAATAATAGGATTATATTTGGTAAATAAATATAAACACATGGTTGCATTAATTTAATAGATTGCATGGTAAACCTCCACCAAATGATTTCGACATATTGCAATTATTACTTTGGTGACAGTCTATTTGAGTTACAAACAATCCAAAATTTATCAAAATAAATACTTTAAATACCTTGCTCTTTAGGAACTCGATATCGGCCTCGAAACTGTTGCTAGTTGTGTTCTGAACAACCTCTACCACGACAGCTGTACACGCCCGCATGCCGGAAGTAGGCAGGACATTGCCATGGTCGAGCACTGCATTCATCAGGCTGGACTTTCCTACTCCTGTGTTCCCTATCACAGCTATCACCGTCTTCGGGAACGTCAGTCCCTTCTCAACGTCAGCTAGCTCTTGCCTGTATACATTTGAGGTGATCACAAGACTAATTTTGAGGCAAAGAATCAAAGACGTCGCAAATGTTTTTGAAACATGACTAAAAAGTAGCAGATGACCTTTGACCAACTTACATAACAATAGTTAAGGTACTGGTCATGTTTTAGTGATCTCTACCAAGTTCAAGGTCTCTAGGCCTGACCGTTTTTCATATATCGATCGAAAACCGATTTTCAGCTGAAGATAATATTAAGGTTTTCACGACATTGACCTTGAAGGTCCATAAGTCGACCATATCTCTTTTCCGGCAGTTGTCCCAGACCATATTGATATGAAAAATTCGATTCGATTTTTTTTTTTGATTATTTTTTGTGGAGGGAGGAGGCGGTGAGCGACCCGCCATTGGATCGCAATAAATATATATGTGTATTTATAACAAGAAACGCCGCAATGCGACGAAACCAGGTTTTCAGTAAATGACAGAAGAACTTAAGCCTGTGTCTGTTTTTGCCTAGATCCTAAGGACCCCAAACACAATCCCATGAAAGGTATCCATAAACTCTTCCGTTAGACCAAGTTGAGTCAAGATATGTCAACCCTAAATAAAGTTATTCAGTTTCAACCAATTTTCAATTGTTAATTACAGTGACCTTGGCCGTGACTCTAGGAACCCAAAACGCAATGCCATGAAAGGTTTCCATAAATTCTTCCTATAGACCAAGTTTGGTCAAAGTATGTGAACCCTGACTAAAGTAATTCAGTTTCAACCATTCTTCTTTTTTAGTAACAGTGACCTCGATCCCAGGAACCCCAAACACAATCTCATCAAAGGTATCCATAAACTCTTCCTTTAGACCAAGTTTGGTCAAGATTTGTGAACCCTGACTAAAGTTATTCAGTTTCAACCTTTTTTTCTATTTTTTATTACAGTGACCTTGACTTTGGGACCCCGAACGCAATCCCATGAAAGTATCCATAAGGCCACAACAAATTGATCATTTGTTCTACGGATTTTGCCAAAAAAAAGTAGGAGCGAGCGAGCGAAAAAAAAACAAAACTTTTTTTAAATTTAAGGCAAATCAGAGGCGAGCGAAGAGCGAAATATTAGAAGAAAAAAAAGTTTATTTCTTACCAAATTTATCGTAAAATTATGTCAAGAAATGCTTTTTAATTACAAACAAAGGTTCTAAGTTATAAATGAAAAGGTTTTGATTGTATCACATGAAAATCTGTCTCAATATTTAACAAATGGCAATGAAATCCAGTGCTTTACTATTAACTTAAATTTAAACGTGGATATATTGTAAAGACAACGTTCCTCATAGTAACGTGCAATTATTCGAGGACCAAAAAGAGAACTATTGTATTCATTCCGTAACTTACTATCACAAAAAAACATTTCAGACTAGTAAGAGTAATTCATCATTTGAGCATTTCCAAATATTGGGTCAGGTCTAAATTTGAACCTCTTGAAGCACATGATAAAATTGTAGTGACATTGACATTGCAGAAGATTGAAAAAGTAATTAACACAGAGAACATTTCTAAAAAAAGAAACACTGTGGATTGAATTGCGGGACAACATACTTGAAGCAGTACCAAACAATTCTGCAAATGTGGCACCGGTTATTATTTTAAAGCAGGTGCTGTTTCCCTTTCAAGACCTCGGCTTGACCACGAACCTATGGTGTAAAGGTCCGTGTCTTAAAAAGGATAACATGATGGCCCCATAGCTTCAATGAACGTAAGAAATAGTCCACTTTAATAACAGGCCACTTTACTACAACTCGGTCAAAGAAAAAATTGGATAAGCACAAAGAATTAAGAGAATTAAAACAGTAATTTTACTTAAAAAAGGTTTTATTTTCTGATTTAACTGATGTTATTTTCAAACTGTATGTGTTATGCACTAGTCAATTGTAACCACCGTCCCCCCTTCCAGGTCTGGGGACTAGCGGGGACTTTCGGTCCAGCCAACCCCGCCAGGTAAATCCACCGCATTCACCCGGCACTGCGGGGCCACCTGGAAGGTTAAAACACGGTTCATTTACCCGGCTATCCTCGGACCTGAGGGGAGGGGGTTGGGGGGGGGGCGTGGTTACAATTGACTGGTTGATAAATACAGAATGTTTCTAAAACATTTACAAGTCCTACTATTTTTATCTTTTTTAAACAATTATGATTATATGAAAACTGAGAAATGCATTTAAGAATTTAAAAGAAAAACTCGCGAAAACAATGGTTGTACCGTAAGTCGTGTCTAAAAGAATTTCAGAAAATAGAGGAAATTTAAAAGTCAACAAAAAATAAAAATATGCGCGGCCAAATAGTATGTGCGGGCGCAAAAAAAAGTTTGTTTTTTTAGTTTTTTTTCGTTTTTCGAATTTGAGGTGCGGCAAATCCGACGAACAAATGATCAATTTGTTGTGGCCTAAACTCTTTCTATAGTCTGGTCAAGATATGTCAACCCTAACTAAAGTTATTCAGTTTCAACCGTTTTTCTCTTATTTAGTAACAGTGACCTTGACCTTGACCCTATGAAAGGTATCAATACACTCTTCCTAAAGACCAAGTTTGGTCAAGATATGTCAGCCATTACTGAAATTATTTGGTTACATAGGTGAGTTTGACGCGGCCCGGGCACCAGCCCACACGCACGCCCGCCCAAACAACGACGTTCGTAATTCTAATAACCAGGTTTCAATTTGTGAAAACCTGGTTAATATAAGGTTAAACTATATTTGTTGTTGATATCCTTACTCCAATGTGAGAAAAAAATCTAAGAATTAAATCATTGATAATGTCATTGACCTTTACTAAACTAAGATTTACACACATGCATGTATACATATCTATTCACATTTTTTTTTTAGTTAATATTACTTCAAATCAATGAGACTAACCTTCAATCTTATCACAAATATACAATATACAATAAGTAAAATTTAAGGTCGGTTATATGATAGCAAGAAAACATTAGCTCAATGAGCTATTTTCCGACATGAATAACAAACATACAATACATATCAATGAGCTTGTGAAGTAAAAGCATATAGTTTAAAGTATAAATATGTACACATATTTGAACCAGTATTCACAAAAGCTGTTCCTTATGACATTCATATATAGAATTGCAAAAATTAAGAAGGATTTGAGCACTGAACATAGTGATTACACCAACTAGTTTTCCAGGCTGAACGGGCAATCCTCACGCGCACTGTTCCGCTAGTTGACATACCACTGCTAAATGGTTTGTTCTTTCAAGAGTGTAAATTACAAGATAATCGTAAACATTTTAATAGCAAAATTGTATGTAGCATCATATACATGGGAAATTACAGCATGGTACATTGATGTGTAGTTGGTAAAAATGTTATTTTAAATCTAGCTTGATAGGAAAAATCTTTGGAATGTTACTAAGAGGAGGTAATTTATTTATTATGTAATTTAAAAACAACTATATTTCGCTGATATAATCAGAAACAGTACTTAGCGTACAAAAGCATGGGTTCTCCCATAATTAGGTCAATCCCTACCCACAGGTAACCACCCAAACCTCTGCCCGGCAACTGTTCTGACAATATCAGCATTTACCACTGTGTAAGAATGTAAAAATGTTGGTATATGTTATACGACCCTTTAACACACTATAGTATGAACCCAAGCCGTACCAACCCCCTATGCATACTCTATTGTATATAATTATGAACATTAAAGTGTTTTCTGGTTTTCTGGAAATTCCACCGACCCCTTTCACCACAAGTTGTTTTGAGTGGGTAATCCCAAACCGGAAGTGTCTTAACTAAATTCCAGCGATTTGATTGGCTGATTAACGTACAATTCATACATGATATTATTGAATGTTAAATATAATAAATGATCATTGACTTTTCAAGTTTACCCATTTATTCAAAATCAGATTATGTTAAATAAGAAAAACATCATCCAAAACGTTTTTTTTTTCTGAGTTTTAATGAATCGGGACCTGAGGTTCCTAAACCAAGATATAAAACATCCGTAGCCTAAGACATTGAGGACAAGTTATTAAATATCAATTATATGTACACAATTGTTGTAATAACAGTATAAGACAACGGTATCTTGATGTTTCTTTTTTCTTTAATAAGTTTATACATTTGGTTGTTTATAAAGGTTATCAAACATATTTCATAGTTTTATGTTACTATAATAATGTTAGCTGGTCCATTTTGATCACGTGATCCTCCATGGTACAACATTTATACCTATCCCAAACGACGTCAATAACAGCAAAACATGTAAGGATGTAAATCTGACATGTATCAGGGTAATATTACCGGTATATTCAAATATTGTTTGATGACGTTAATATGATATATATTGTTTCAACCATCTTGGCATGTGAGGAAAACAATATCATTAATATTTTAAAATCTTTAATATTGTTATTTCCAGTTTTCTGAAGAATGAACACGAAATAACTATTATTGTTGCTTTTAGAGACAATGACAAACATCTCACAAAGGTGAAATTAAGATATGTTTTAAGGATTACAAGGACAAGGTTTCTATACAAACCTCCATGCCGGCGCTATGGGCTGGGACTGAGCTGACTGTCCATCAAGCAGACCCTTCAAATTAGAGATTATCGTTCTGCAACTGAAAAAGGTGTTGGTCTTGTCAATATGCATTAAAAATGAATAAACACTTTTAATTCGTAAAAATACTGTTCACATCAGAATAAATAAAATACAAAAGCTCAAATAACTTAACTGAAGATAAAATTCGTAATCAACAATTCTACACATCTTATGAAATAGTATATAGATATTCAACAAACACAGACAAAAATCAAACCTTTACCTGTTTAAATGTTTCTCAACATAAGCCAGATCCCTCTGAGCTATCGTATTGCGCCCGTTGTATATATTCGTCTCAGTACTCGGTACAGGGTTGGGACTCAAACTCGTGTAGTCAACGTCCCGTCCCTCCTCTTCTGGCTGTTCTTTGGCTTTCAACTTCTCCAGCAAGTCCTTGAACTGCGGTGCCTTAACTTGTGGCTGCTCGGTGAATTTTGTCATCGACGGGTCTTCCATATTTATGGTCTGCGTGCTGTCAAACAGTTCCGTGCATCAACTACTCGGGGAGTTTGACGATACGTGATGGTCTGTGGTGGAAATAATAAAATTAGACTGTGGAGTTTAAAATTCTGGAATTAAGTTTATCTTTTTATTTGAGTACTGTGGTTCTCCATTGAATGTAGATACAGTTTGTTGGGGTTTCATCAGTCTCAAAATCCGAAAATTGACAAGTAAGAACGCTTACAGTATCTTCCAGACAAACTTTCTTCACTAATTTAAGTGGCGTTTTTGAGCTAATTCTATCAATGACTAGAGACGGTGTTTGCTTTGACATTTGGCGCTCTGCGCCCGAACAAAAATAAATATAAATAAATATAAAACATTAATAGCAAAAATGTATTATACTAGAAAAATGCTTAAATTGTTTGTTTTCGCAGCTGTCGAAATACTGAAACACGGGCAAAAATGGTCGGTCTGCAGTTAGTCGGGTTAATTTGGAAAATAATGCTATTCCTATAAAGAAGGAAGTACCGTCTGTTCGTTTTCCAGTTGTTAGACTTAAGGAGCACATATCAATGTGGCGGTTGGCATCCGCGGGCCCATACATAATTAGTATTGTAAAATGGTAATCAATTGCCTTTTATCAGATGAAATTGGTTGTTTGTTGTCAAAAGGAGTTATTAAGCAAGTCAATTAAGTTCCAACAGTGGTTAGTCACACACCGTGGCGTTTGGAGAGAGAAATATTCCAAGATTAGTTTTGGAATGTAGACACATAAACCCACATTGGTGTCTTTTCAAGGGAATCATTGAAGATATAAAGGTTGCAGAATGTTTGTTTAAGCCATGTTTATATATATTTACAGACGATCTTAAAAGTGCATAGCATCATATTGATAGTTGTAATCCCAATATATATGAGCTATTCATGGGTTCTCGAAGTAGTAGTTTGTGTTTGCTTCTCTTCAATTCGAAATCAAAACGCTAGGGCATATGTTACGAAGACACGTCGTGTTGTAGTTAAATATCTCCGTACAGCAGGACATAATTTTGCGATGTTTCAAGATGGCGATATTGGAGGTAATATCAATTAAACTGAAGCTCTAAAATCAAGTCAAGAGGTAAAAAAGAAATAATTAAGTTTTGGATGTATCTTAGAGTCTGAGAGAAAGTACTGTAAAGTACTTGCAAGGTCACAGAACGGCTAGAGTAGGTGTAAACTTATGATAGAAACTGTTTTTTACCTACAGGATTTGCAGACTTGAGAGGGTTCTTGAACGTGCTTTGAGCCAGGAAAGGTTTGATAGATTCAATCTTTTTCCAGTTGGATATTTGAGCTTAGAAGAAAAACAACAGCTCAATCATAAATAAAATGGTAAATCATCGTTCAAATATATCTTTGAATTGTTTGTCGTTGTAAAAGATAATATGAACTACCCAGAATATTCACAACACAATTTACAGATTAACTGATGATTTTGTTACCAACTACTCAAACTTTGTTTACAACCTAGCGTGGACTCATTCATTACCAACGACATCTCTTCAAGCGAATCAGATTGGTCTCTGTTGGATGACTGAATACCCGTGTATCTTGAAACAACTTCTAGAACTAAGAAAAATGATTTTAACCAATGAATATCTACAATTGTTTTGCTGACACGTTCAACCTTTCAATTTTTCATGCAATAAATGGTGGCGTTGTAATCTGGTCATGTTTTCATGCCCTGTTTAAGAGCTTTCGGGAATCAACTGTTATTATTTTGAACATAGATGCATTAATAAAAAATCATTGATTTATGTTCATAGAATAAAACTAAAAAATAATAATAATACTAATAAAAAATACTAAAAAACTAGTGAATACTAAACCATACAAAATATCGGAACATTTTTCTCCACGAGAAATCAGCTATAATTTTGCGTGAGGGGCGTCCCACGGGTTGCGTCGTAGAAAACACTCTTTTCAAAAAGGAAGTATTTAGAAAAAAAGTACAAATTAAACTCCAAAAACAAGAATAAAAGAACCAAGCATTTGTTGATTTCAATATGCCTCCGATTAAACACTTCTCCCCAGTCATTTCTTTGCTAGCTATGCAACTGCACTTGAATCTTTATTCCGCCCCGATGACGACGACGATTCATTCATAAATGCTATGGTACAGTGGTTTATGATAGTACAACAGGGTTATCCTTTACAAACACTTAAAGAACGGTTTCCATACCGACTATTGAAAATTGTTTCTGGTTCTCATGATGTGACGCATTCGCGTACATTCCTAGATACGTATAGAACAATAGACGATTTATTCATATGGGTCTTATAATAATATTCTTCCCATTTATGTATAGAGCTGTGGTAATTACTGTGTCATTGTTTCCATTTCAAAGATATGTGTTCAAATGCTAAAGGATATATGCTACAATACCTAGGTTATTGTTTCCTGGCAATTTGGAGGATTTTGGGTTCGATGCCCTCCACGAGCTTCTTCGATGTTTAGTGTCGTTTTCCCTCACTTGAAAGATTTGAAGTAGTAAAATAAGTCTTTGTTTTAAAGGTGAATACTATCTTTCTTTCAAACAATTCCACGAGGCTGTTACCCCCCCCCCCCCCCGTTTTGGCATTGCATATTTCGGGCCAGTTTGGGAGGTTTTAGGATGCCGAGGTTAGGTACGCTGGACTCCATGGAAAGAGAAAACTGGATTCGGGTTCCATGAGAGAACAGGTAAACATAAATTAGGATCCTAAAATGACTTTCATTTACAAACTATTCGTCAATATGGAAACATTTTTAAAGAATAGATAATATATTTTTAGGGAGAGAGGTCTCAAACCCATGTAGCAAGTTTAATTATACATAATTTGTTTCATGGGAAGAGACATCTACAAGTTTCATAGCCTTAGACACCCAACGTCAAATCTACTTCACGAATATGAGCTCTTATATTATAGAAAAGGCAAATATGGCGAAATAAATATAATAACATATACAAAAACGAAGCAATACTGTCACGTCTTATGCGTAATTTGTGTTGAATGGAATGTGAACACGAGTGGGCGTTTATTGCCCGATCAAATGGCATGCTCGTTGATACATTGAATTTAACTAGCTGACTCAAGGATTATAAATCTACTCCTTGTGCATAAAATTCACAATGGGGACACGATATTTATTTGTTGAATACAGTCATTTAAGATTAAAATGCATCCTAAACATAAAGGCTGGAAAGTACAACGAAGGTGGAATAAAATATAATGATATTTGTGAAGACTTAATATTATGAAATAGGAACTTTCGCTGATTAGTCAGTCATAAAAAGCACATACTGTGATAATGTTATAGTTATATTGATGAAACCATACATTTATGATAAAAAACAACAGAACGAACTCCAACAACAATAATTTAAAAATGATATAAAACCGTTTATGGAAATGCTATCAGAAGGGAGTTGGGGGTTCTATCGACGAAAATTCATTTGCAATAAAATAATAGAAAATGCTGAAATTCTTTGTTTTCGCAGCTGTCGATATACTGGACACATGCAAAAACTGGTCGATCTGCAGTTAGTCAGGTTAGTTTGGAAAATAAGGAGCACATTATCAATGTGGCGGTTGGCATCTGCGGGTCCATACATTAGTTAGTATTGTTAAAATGGTTATCAATTGCATTTTATATGATAAAATTGGTTAGTTGTTGTGAAAAGGAGTTATTAAGCAAGTAAATAAAGTAGCAATAGTAATAAACCCACTCACAGTGGCGTTTGGAAAGGGAAATACTCAAGTTTTGGAATGTAGGCACATAAATCCACATTTGCGTCATTCAAGGGAAATTGGAAAATAAAAAGATTGCAGAATGTTTGTTTAAGCCATGTTCATATGTTTTTACAGACGATTTCAAAATTGCATATCATCATATAGATATTTTTAAACCCAATGTAAATTTTTTTGGGGTATTCATGGGTTCTCGGAAGGCAGAAAAAGTAGTTTGCGTATGATTCACTTCCATTCGAAATCAAAACGACAGGGCATATGTTAGCGTAGACACTTCGGTTTGTAGTTAAAGATCTCCGTACAGACGGACATAATTTTGTGATGTATCAAGATGGCGATATTGGAGGTTATATCAATTGAACTGACGTTCTAAATTCAAGTCAAGAGGTAAGAAAGACATTATTCAGTTTTGAATTTCTCTTAGCGTCTACGAAATGCAAGTGGTACTGGAAGTAAAATGCAAGGTGACAGAACGGCTAGGGTACGTGTAGAAAGATTATTATAGAAACTGTTTTTTACATAAAGGAAAACAGAATTTGCAGACTTGTGAGGGTACTATGCTTTGAGCCAGGAAAGTTTGGATAAATTCAATATATTTCCAGTTGGACATTTGGCGTCAATAGTAAGCCAACGTTTATAGCTGGAGTTTGTGACTGGCAACACAGGTTTTTATTTACGATAAGTTTTATGCCATAATTTCATTTTTCTTATAGCCATATCCGAAACAATGACTTGAGAATTCCAAGTATGAAAACCTGCGTTGCCAGTCACAAACTGCAGCTATTAACGTTGCCTTTCAATATGATAGTTCTAAAATAAACATTTTGACTAAGTAATTAATTATTCGTTGTAAACAGATCCTGGCCTCATATTGACAATTCAATGTCGTTTCATTGGAGCAGGGTTTGATCCATTAGAGACTCAGAGCGAAACAAACAACATGGCGGCATATGAATTAAAATCCCGTGCGGATTTTACGGCAGAAAAGTGCACTGTGAGTTTTTCTGTTTTTCTGTATCTTGAAAAGTGCTAAACTGGCAAATTTGATCGTAGTGTCTTTATATATCACACATTTGTTAAAAGAAGAAAAGTCTTACACTGTTATTTCATCTGCAATATATGCCATAAAGTGGGTGCATTCAAAACACGGATATGATGATCCAACAAAAATTCAGTTTGGAAGCATTTGTCTGATGCTGCGAAAAGACTTGCATACAAGCCCTAAAGAAGATTGGACGTCATTGACCCTAATGATATCTCAAACCTTTATGTGAAATGTTTTCAAAAGATATGCGCATTACTAATGTCAGACTTAGCTATAATTATATTTGCTATGATGGATATTTTGCGTTTTATGACATGAATTATTTACATTGCTCATATATATCTTTTTAAAACGTTCATTTTATTGTTATATATCATCAAGTAAGACTGATGTTTACAGAGATGGTCGATACGTATCGATAGCGAAGGGCAGTACCATCACGGGTCCTTACAATATGTTGAAACGTTATATGGAAACGGCTATAAACGATTCTCATAAGCAGAGTGAGTTCGCGAATGTTTTGTAAAGGGTGTTTTCTGACATAAAGTTGTCCACGTTACATCGTATAGGGAAGAACCTTTGCATCAAGGTTGATATTTAAAAACTGGTTTGGGAAAGTTTTTGTAAAGCAATTGTGATAAAGGCGGGTAACAATAATTAAGTGTTTCGCGCATTATACCGAATACAGGTTTCCTCGTTCATTGAAAAAAGAAAAGAATCGGAAAAGACAAACAGGCATGCATGCAGGCAGGCAGACAGGCAGAAACAGGCATGCAAGCATATATATTCGTGCGGCGAATATTTTGAAAAGGCGTAACGTTTAACGTGACGTCGCGTTATTTTTGCTGTGCAAAGTGCTCCGTGTTGTTTATGGTTATTTGTAATAGGTTGATGCTATTTTATTGTACGTTGTTTCCTGTAAAATTTGCAGCACAACTTCCAAATACATTCGTCTAAAGTACTGTTGTATAATATTGGTTTTAAAGTAAACAATTTCGATATCATGAGCAGAGTCCAGGAACTTTACGACTGACCCTCGTATATATATCTACCAAAAGATGGTGAATAACATGGTTTTGGAAATAATTATATAATTATATTAATTATATTCGCGAGGTGCTATGGGACAGTGATATATGACAGAAGACCGGGGTTACCCTTTTACAAACGCTTAAAGAGCGGGTTCCATACTGGCTATTGAAAATTGTATTTAGTTTCCATGACGTGATGCATTCTCATACTTTCCTTTAAACGTTTATAACAATATACGATTTATTTATATGGGTCTTATAACATAATATACGTCTACACATGCGCAACTTCCGGTGATCATGACGGAGATAACTTTTTTGATTCTTGATAAATAGTTAAATATTAATTAAAATAGGATCTTACATAGGATTTTATTGGGTTTTAGTGATGATAATAAAATGCAGAATATATAAATGTCAGAAACAAGAGAATTAAATGTAAATGAGATTACTAAAGGGTCTTCGTCTAGTGAACAAGATGATCAACATGAGAACAAAAACAAGATGGCGACCAGCACCGATGTAAACAATTCAAAGAGTAACAAAACGAGCAAAAAGGGAAAATGTAACAACAAAACATTTACCCCAGCAGCTGCTTAAAGATTTGCAAGTACACCACAAACTAAGCAAACTAGTGTGGGGTTTAGTGGGTTTGCTCAGACATCGCCATTCGTTTTTTTTTCTGGTAAACACTGTGAATGCACATTTAAATCCATTCCAAATCCCTAGACCAATGGAACACCAGACAGTACAAAGAATTCCAAATAATTTGATGTCTAAAATTGACATTATTCTGAGTAAAATTAGCAAATTAGATGTCATTGAATCCCAGCAGGTAGAAATTGTGAATAGACTAAACACTATTGAATCCAAAATATCCACAAATAAACATTTCATTGATGAAGCTAATTCTAAAATCCTTAGCATTGAGCTGAGCCACAACTTCCTGAGTGATAAATATGACACTGTTTACACTGCTACAAACAAGCACGAGGAAACGTTGAAAAAGCTACAGGGCGAGGTAAAATCTATCTCACAGACTAATAAACAACTAAATGACCAAAATACAAAACGTAAAGATGACGTAACAGATTTTAAATGTCGGTCTATGAGGGACAATTTAGTGTTCTTGAACATTTCTGAGACCTCTGCACTACGCCCAGACCTCCAGGTTAACCCCGTTGACCAACTAGCATCCGCTGACTCCACACCGATGAAAACTGCAAGCGGCGATGCGCAAACGACCCAGGCGGCGAGGTCGGCCCATGGGAGGTCGGGCCCGGTACATGGTTCGTATGCAAGTGCTGTGAGTACCGAAAAATGTAGCCAGAAGATTCTCGATTATTGTAAATCCGTACTGAAAATAGCGGAAGCCCGTAGTGTGGAACATATTGATATGGCTCATAGGGCTCCTGGGCACCCAATTTCCGGGAAAATTTGGCCCATAATTGTTAAATTCAAAGACACTGGTAAAGAGAGCAGCCCGTGCATTTAACCAAGGCAGAAACGTGTTTGATCAACAGCCGAAGGAGGTACTGGATAGAAGGCGTGAGATGATCCCCATCATGGAACAGGCCAAGCGCGAGAACAAACATGCCTATATCGCCCGCGATAAGTTGTACATCAAGTATAAACTTTATACCCCAACCTCGAATAATTAAGACGGGCGAGGAGAGTATGAACTTTCCATCATCGCGTTGAATGTTGAAAACGTGTTTATCTGACAATGAATTTGTAAATTTTGTCTGTAATTTTGTTACTGTATTTTGTTCCGAAACATGGCAAACGAAAGATGATAAATATACACTTGATGGCTATGATTGTATTTTTGTACCAAGAAAAGAAAGTGTTTCAGTTAATAGAAAGTCTAATAGGGGCCATGGTGGGATATATAGTTTTATTCGTTCGATATTTAAAAATGGTATTACTGTTTTAGAATGTGATGAAAATGGATTTATTTGATTAAAGATAGATCAAAAATATTTTCGGTTAGAAAACGATATTTGTATGTGCTTTGCTTATATTGCTTATGGATATTATGAAAAAATAGAAAAAATATACGACTATATGATGGATTTGGTTAAGTTTGTATTATTGGCGATCTAAATGCCCGAACAGCAAATTTTAATGATTATGCTGATTCTGTACAATTACTTGACAAATATCTAAAAACTTTAGATGGTGATGACGAATAAATTAACATTGTTGATAAACATAGTGAAGTATTGTAAATTCAGGTATAAAATTACTTGATATATGTAAAAGTACAGACATAAGAATTGCCAATGGCAGAATTGGTGATGATAAAAATATTGGTCAATATACATTTATGTCAACGGTAAAAGTGTTATTGATTGTGCGGTTATATCTGCTTTGTTGTTTAACATTATTATTAGTTTTATTGTTCATGATCTTTACACTTTTTCTAGCCATGTACCTATACAAATTAATATTCGTTGTGTATATGAAAATACAAAGAATGAAGACTCCACTGCTACTGAAAAATTAGCTTGGAAAAATAGTAGAATCAATATATACAAACAAGCTGTTGCAAGTGAGTTAAATAATCTAAACAATATTGTTAACAATGTATTGTGCTCTAATGATACTATTGATAATGGTATAATTACTTTTGGAAACATCCTGTATAAATGTGCTTATATGGTGTTTGGTGTACATAAACAAATGTAATCATGATAATCGGAGAAAATTTAAAAACCCGTTGTTTAATAATGATTGCGATACAGCACGGCGTGAATTCAATAAAGCTAATAAAATATATAGGTTAAATAGGTCACCTCAGTTGTCAGCTGTTGTTATAGGCGGGTTAAACGAATATCGAAACAGAATTATAATTTAAGAAAAACATCACAATTACATGATTTGTCTATGGAAAATCAAAAGCAGTTTTTGAAGGAAATTAAGAAAATCAAAAAGAAAACTGTTAATAAGTATTCTGTGTCTGCTGAAGGTTTTTGTTTGCATTTTAACCATCTAGTTTCAAGCGATGAAGTGTATAAGGACGATAAGGTCGTATATGACAACGTTGTTAATATGTTGGATTGTGATCAATCTCATTAAAATCATATCGTGACGTTCACTTCATTTCATTACGTTATGTACATAGCGTAACGTCGTGAAGGGTATATTGGGGATCTGATTTTAATGAGATTGGATTGTGATTTAAGTGAAAGTTAGTTATAAAAGCTATAAATAGATTGAAACATCAAAAGAGTCCTGGGGAAGATATGCTAATTCCTGATTTATTTATAGATAGTAAAGATTCTTTAGCTACATTGTTGTGTAAACTGTTTAATTATATTTACACTAAAGGGGTATACCCTATATCCTGGACTAAAGGAAATATTATTCCTGTGCCCAAAAAGGGGGACTTTTATAATGTTGATAACTATAGAGGAATTATGTTGACAAGAATGTTTTCTAAAATATTTTCATTGTTGTTGGACAGTAGTGCTCGGTCATTTGTTGAAAATAATAATTCTTTGTCCGATTTTCAATTTGGGTTTAGGAATAAACGTAGTACTGTAGACTGTTTATTTGTATTAAAAAATATAATTAATAAGATAAAAGGACGTGACAAGGATAAGCTTTATTGTGCATTTGTTGACTTTAAAAAACCTTTTGCTATGGTGAATAGAAATGGTATTTTGTTCAAGTTTTATTTGATATAAAAACAAGATTTTGTTATGAAAAATATCTCGATAGTGTCACTAATGATAACCATCGAGTATCTGCGATGTTCAGCACACAAGTTAGCTTTAGAAGAAGGCAGATGAAGAAATATACCTAGACAAGATAGAAAATGTATATATTACAATATGAATATGATTGAAGATGAATATCATTTTATTCTTGTATGTCCATTTTATAAAGATATTAGACAAATGTGCTTACCACGATATTATTGTCATAGGCCAAGAAAAAACTATGTACTTTGTTAGTTCTGAAAATGCAGCATTGTTAAGGAAACTTGCTAAATTTGTTTATATTGCTACTGAATAGCGCAAAAGTGATTTTATTTAATTTAAGTATTGCCTATTATTATTTGAATAGCTATAGTTATAGTTGTTCTTAAATTTATGCTCTTCTCATACAACATTTATGTCAATACTGTTTTATATTGCCGCCGTGAATGTGTGTATATATATATATATATATATATATATATATATATATATATATATATATATATATATATATATATATATATATGCATTTGTCTACGAACATGTTAATGTTTATGCCTCATAAAAGTTCTGTTCTGTTTTGTTCTGATATATTGAGCTGTGATAATTATTGCGTCTTTGTTACATTTCAAGCGTTTGTTCAAACTGGATTCGGAGTCCGTTAGAAAACAAGTTAATATAAGTAAGAATACTAAATTGACTTCTATTTACAAATAAATCGTCAATATGGCGAAAAAAATATTTTGTTTCTAGGAAGAGAGGTCCAAAACCCATGTAGCAAATTTAGTCATATATTGTTTGGCTCATGGGAAGGGGTATTTTGCAAGTTTTCATACCCTTAGACACCTAACGTCAAAGAAACAAACCGCCGCTATTCACGAATATAAAATCTTATAACATAGAAAAGGCGAATATGACGAAATGTATATACTGGTATGTGAGAATGACAAGCTCGTTGTTATATTGTATTTTACTAGCTGACTCGAGGATTATAAATCTGCTTGAAAATCACAATGGGGCACGGTATTGTTGAATACAGTCATTTACGATTAACGGATAACGGAAAATATACACAAATCAAACAATAACAAAGCACAAAAGAAGTACAAGCAAACAACAAATTGCGAAATGATCTTAACAAAACGGCCACCGACAATTTAGATGGAATACATATTATATTATTAACATCCGTGAAGCAAAGCGGGAGTCAACTGAATGAACTCTGAAAAAGCATGAAAAAACTAGATAGTATTAGATGTGCACAAAAACTACTCACTATTCTGACAGATTGAGAAAATATCAAAATATCCAGACATGATACTAAAAAACAATACTAAAACACCTATATGTAATTCCACTTATTCCAAAAAACAAATCACATGTTAACCCAAACATTCATGTAAAACCATGATATGCATAAACCTACCTTAATGTTTACTCAAAATAATTTACTATTTACAAAGGTTGACAATTGAAGTAAACAAGACATTACTTCCTAGTTTATTCGGATACCTTCAGCTTTTAAGGTTGCATGCCTTATGAGTCATCAGATTGTTCTAGTTTTTGGCCACTTTTAAAAAACGATGTGTTTATAAAAAGCCCGTGAGGAAAAAGCGATAGATTACTGATTCAACTGGATGGTATCACTGTGAAGATACATACTTGAATTTTTAGGAATTCGATCATACATTGGTGTTCTCTTTCGATTTGGACTAGCTAAAGAACTTCAGCCAACACGTTATATATTTCCTTTTGGGACGTGTTCGCTGAAAAAGAACGCGGTATCCAAACGCAACCAGATTTCGTGACATTTTTATGTCACGCTGTTATTTCACTTGTATGCATTGTGCAAACAAAATAACTATATTATCAGATAAATGAAGTAAAATGTAGTTCACCAACACATTTTCAAAACCAAAAACGTTTTATAGATGTGTGTTTGCCTTTATAATAAATAACAAACATTCCAAACGATGATAAAACACGACAGTACGATGATAAAAACACGACAGTACGATGATGAAAACGCGATAGTACAATGGTAAAAACGCGATAGTACGATGGTGAAAACACGAAAGTACGATGATTAAAACGCTAAATCACGAAACTACGATGGTGAAAACGCGACAGTACGATGGTGAAAACACGATATTTTGTCGCATTATCATCATTGTACTGTCGTATTTTAGCGTTTTCATCATTGTACTATCGCGTTTTCATCATCGTACTGCCGCGTTTGCACCATCGAGTATCGCGTATCAGATCAACACACTCACAAGCGATGGTCCTAACGGCATTCCGTAGTTTGGACATGTAAATCAGCATGTTTTTATTACCTCATATTAAAAAATCATAATACTATACATTTAAAGTATACAAAAAATACTTCCTGGTTAATTCGGATACGTTTGGCTTTTAAGGTTGCATGCCTTATGAGTCATCAAATTGTTCTAGTGTTTGGCCACTTTCAAAAACCATGTGTTTATAAATAGGCCTTGCTGAAAAAAACGATAGATTACTGAATCAAAAAGATGGTATCACTGTGTAGTTAATTGATTGAATGCTTAGAAATTCGATGGTGCATTGGTATTCTCTTTTGATTTAGACATGTAAATCAGCAAGTTTATCCCCTGTATTAGTATTTGTAAAATTACATGCAGAAAAACTTCATAATAGTACATAAAAGTTATACCCACCGATGCATGAGACGTCAATGTTTCATTGAATAGTCACTGACAATCATAACAATTCTTAAAATAGCCGAAAACAGAAGTATAAAATGTCAGTCAAAACGTTCCAAGACCGTCAGAAGAACGGCAGATTACAAAAATGCTTGTGAACCTTTTTGCTCGTTTTATTTTGTTTCACATAATTATATAAAGCCCGTACCATATCTACTGTGAGGGGTGGTATAATAATAAACATACAACATACAAAGATCTAATTGCTGATATACTTAAGAAATTACATTGAATTATAATGATACAGTTCTTAACATTGTGATAAACGTATTTATAAATTTAATAAATATGCTCCGCCATATATATATAAGCCATTGTATTACATAAATTTGATCAAGGGTCGTATTGGCCTAATTCAAATAAGTAGTGTGTTGTATATTTCTTTTGAATAAACTTTCTGCTTCCTCTTCTATGCAGGTAACTAATTACATCCGACTGCCAATTTTTTTTTATATGACACAGGTAAACCTGATTTGTGATATTTAGGTAATATTCATTTGCCAAATATATCTGGCTACTTAATAAGATATGCTCAGAAATAGAAAACATACCTTCAATATTGTGATTTCTAGGAAGAGTTACTCGTATTTGCTTTTCAACTTTTGTAAATCCATCAAAAAAACTTTTTACAAAGTAGTCTTCTGGTTCATTGTTTTAATTACACTTTGTGACCGTGGAAATGCTGCGGCGGCCCTATAACTGCGATTGGCAAACTTAAAATTAGTGTAAACAAGTTCAAGTTTGTATTCGTCAAGGCATATGATATGCATGTGACATAACAAAACAATAAAACACATATTAATTAACATAACGAATGTGCTCATGTTATTTATATCAGGGTCATACCATTTTCAGAAAATCTTCCGGTTCACGACATTCTGAAATTCAGGGGATCCTGATGTAAATAACATGTGCGCATTCGTTAACACTCAACTTGAAGTCGAACTTTTTTCAAGTTTAATACAATAGATTATTAAGTATAAATTGTAACTTAAGATTTCATATGCTTTACACAAACCTTATCCTCGACAAGCATCACAGTACAACTGAATACATAAATCAACCTATAGTCTATTTCACATTACTACCTCCTTCCCTCCCTTATTGAAGAGTTCATTTATGAATCCATTGATTAAGTTGTCCCTGAACTTGCATGAAATAAAACAGTCTTGTTTTGATAACCTATGAAAACATTTGTAATTTGAATCCTGGGTTTGGCAATTATACTTCAATAACTCAAGTCAATGCGGCTGTTGACTGATTTAAATGTCAACGACTCCGTATCTGTACATGAAAACAATAACCCAATGTCCTAGATTGGCTATTTTGTGAAAAATAGTGTTCCAACTTTCCGAATTAATTTTAGTGGATATACAAAGAAATGATGATTCCTTCAAGCAAGCATTCACATAACATAAAAAAACATATACACATGAATGCATTGTAATTATAATAGCTTATACTAGTATACAAATCAGCTATGACACTTGACATTTATATGGATGGTAAGGGATTATTACTGTGGTTGTTCCGCTGCTATTGAAGTATCGGTGATTGTTGACGGATCCTGCACTTCTGGCAAACTCTCGAATGTATCCTGCGGTTGCATGAGCGTAGCTGGATTTGGAATTCGGAGTATAACATCCTCCAATTCAGACTCGTCTGAGGTAACAACACAGTGTCGATCACGCAAAAACATAAAACCGGGCCTGTTTGATTAATGACTGTCCCCTGTGTCCATGATTTTTTAACATTTTCCCACCAAAAACCTTTTCTCCGTTTGAAACAGTTTCTCCACTTTTCGAGCACGACTGTTTGATGAATGGGGGTTATAGACAGGCAACTTACGGTCCTCCCTTGCGCCCCCACCCCATCCCGCACCCGGTCCGCTGGTGGGACCTGGTTTTTCCCCTGAACGTTCTAGTTTTAGGTCATTTAGTGACATGGGTCAAAAATAACGTCGCCGGTCGGACCTACCGGAAATAAGTACTTGAGAGTTTCCATAAACGGAGCTTGCACACGGTACCTACATTTTGGCACCGGAAATAAGTACTTGAAAATGTTCACACGTGTTTCGACCTGTTACGGAAACTGGTTCAAACCAGTTTTTTAAAATAACGATTTTGGTAAGTATAAAAAGACTTTATTTGAACGTGTTTACAACCAAGTTTGCATTCTATAATAAACACTTCTACGAAAGTAAGATTTTTATTTTCTTATTTTTTTTTTAATGTTAAAAATAATATTTCAGTAAATTACTCTAATACGAGAGGTTAATTTTATTTTACTTTGTCAGGATTCGTTCAATTGTAAATACTTCACAATTTAAAAAGGAATAGATGTACACTTGAAACAACACACGTAACGAAATTTGTTATTTTCTGTACAGATGCTTTAATTGAAGAATGAGGTTGCTAATTTTGGTATTATGTTTACGGTATGACAGAAATGGATTGTGAGCCATCGCCCCTTATTCTTCAGGATGAAATGTATTATGACGCTAGACTAGCAACGTTTGAATTATGGTCAAATCAAATAAAGTCCGATAAATAATCATTAGCCAAATCGGCTTTTGTTTACACTAACTATTTGGATAAAGTCCGGTGCGTAGTGTGTAATGTTGAGCTTCCAACAGATACTGCCATGAAAGAACACTTTAAATGGTCTCCAGACTGCGCATTTTTAAAAATGATTGGGTATGAACCTGTTGAAAGTACCGCCTATTCCTTGTTACAGCCGAGCGACAAGAATAGTAACCTGTTATTAAGTGGTCACTCATCAGGGGGCGGATACAGCTTCGGATCTAAGACAGGGGCTAACTTGTTTGTCAGACCCATATCAAATTAAACAAGGTACGTGGCCCCCGTTTTTTGTTTACATAAGATATAAGACGAATTAAACGATTTATCGAAGGATAAAAGCGATATTAAATATCGACATTAGTATTATTAATATAATATATAACAAATTAAGTTTGTTATGTTACTAAAACATATATTTTTTCAGCATGCCAAAAAGGAAACTTCAACTGGATATTGATGAAAGTGTAAATAATATTACGGCTTAAGAGAAGGCAGTGACCGATCTGCAAATACGGAACAGACCCGAACATTCAAGAAAGACATCCTTTGGATTTAAATATAACTTAATAATATGTTGACTTTGTTAAGAATAAATCTGACTTTGCTAGGCTTTGCTAGACCTTGCTCAATGTAGCTTGAATTTGATATCGTAGCATGCAACTTTGCCAAATTTTCCCATAACGTCAATTTTTCAACACAGACATCTTTTTTTAAATTTAAATCTTACTTATGAGTGTTAATTCATTGACTTTGTTCATAATATATCTGACTTTGCTAGAATTTGCTTGCCTTTGATAGACGTAGCTTGAATTAGAAATTGTATCCTGCAAGTATGCCTAATTCTCGTTCTCATAAAGTCATTTATTCGACAAAGACATCCTTTTGTATTTGAATATTACTTATAAGAGATTATATATTCACTTTGTTCAGAATAAATCTGGCTTTGCTAGGCTTTGCTAGGCTTCGCTTGACCTTGCTCGACGTAGCTTGAATTTGATACATGTATTGTCTATAGCATGCAAATATGCTTAATTTTCGTTCTCATAAAGTCATTTATTCAACAAAGCCATCTTTTGGTATTTGAATATTACTTATGCGTATTAATTCATTGACTTTGTTCAAAATAAAACTGACTTTGCTTCAATTTACTTGACTTTGCTTGACTGAGATATTGTATCATGCAAATATCATGCAAATATGCCTTATTCTCGTTCCCAATAAGACATTTATACGACAAAGTCATCTTTTCGAGATTTTATATCGATTATAAGTGCTTCTACACTGACTTTGTTCAAAATAAAACTGACTTTGCTTGACTTTTCTAGGCTTTGCTAGCCTTTGCTTGACTTTGCTAGGCTTTGCTAGGCTTTGCAGTGTTTAGTAGCACCCACTTTTCATGTCAGTATTTATCTTAGTTCCGCCCCTTTCATTGGACTTGACATTGCCCCTTTCACTAAATTTGACATCTGATTGGCTGAATGAATGTACCTTTTAAAGGTTTCCTTATGAATGACAGTCGTATACAGGGAAAGCCTGGTAAATTGTGAAAATCACAATCATAATTCTGAAAAGGGGGCTATACATTTGATTATGAATTGGCTTATAATTGATTTAAGATAATAAACATACTCTGTAGTTAGGCACTTTAATTGATCAATACATGTTCCTTATGCTAAAAATATAAATCCTTAAAACATCGGAAGAAATACATGACTGTCAGTTTAGAATTTAACATAAATTTCATGCAACAAGTTAATATCCTTAAATGGTATGAAATGTTTAAGGCAAAATGTAGCATTTCACAGATTAATTATAATAATTGCTTATGGTTATGTTGATTTAAACAACTATCATTCTTAAGTTAATAGTTAATAAGGAAATAAAATAAAAATGTATATGTGGTTAGGAAAATTTGAGGTGAAATTTTTTGTGAATATATCATATGTATAATTCTTCATTTTGCTAAAACTGCGAATTGAGTTAATTCAGTTGTTGGTGTTTTTTGTATAAAAGGACATTTTGATATTGTTTCAAGAATATTCTGGATTTGCAGTTTTAATGTTTTTTGTTTGATTATGAAATTAGTTTCTTTTGGAGTGTGATTTGCCATACAATACTATTGTAGTTATTCGCAATTGTTTAAACATGATTTGGCTTAGTGTTTAATCAATATTTTTTATCAGCTTTCTTTGAATGGTGCAGTAAGCCATGTTACACCTAGACCTTAAAGCTGCACTCTCACAGATATACCATTTTTACAACTTTTTTTTTGTCTTGGAAAGAGCAAATTTTTGCGTAAATATCTGCAAACTAATGATAAAAGATTGCTGATAACAGATCAGTTCACAGATTTTCATATTTCCGTTCAAATATTAATGTTTTATGGCTAAAACCGTTACTAACGGTTCAAGAAAAATGCATAAAACATCAATTTGGTTGGCTCGTTTCAAGACAAACAAGAGGCCCATAAGGGCCTATGCTCTACTAACATGGCTCTTGATGTCATTTTCAATCCAGAGCATGTATGTATGGGTAATAGGCAACAAACATATTTCTCACGTTTTGTGTTTGGGTTACCTGAAAACGTTGCACGTTCAACATCTGAGGACATAAAGTGTTGTAAGCAGATTAGTTGCATGAACTATATTAATATGTGCCAAGTAAAGGTCATCTGACAAAAAACAATTGCTTTCAAAACTGTACTCATGGTCAAAATTTTTATTTCTGTAGCTTTAAAAATAAAAAAGTTGGTCAAAAGATCAAAGTCAAGGTCATCCGAGAACAACATTGATGCTTATTTGCAAAACTGTACACATGGTCCAAATAGCATTGCTGTAGCTTTAAAAATAAAAAAGACGGTCAAAAGGGGTGGAACCAGCTTTGGCCGAGGGGCATAATTTTAATTGTTTTGCTTGACACTCATCATATGATGCTCCACAACAGATATCAAAGGTATCAGCCGTGTGGTTTGAAACAAGAATATTTTGAAAATATTTCTTAAATAGGTCTCTAGAAAAAATGTGACCCCCGGGGCAGTGCCAGTTTTGACCCCAGGGGCATAATTTGAACAACCATGGAAGCAGACCACTAAATTGTGCCTTATTCAAAATAGAAAATGTCTGCATAGCTGGTTCAGACCAAACTATTTTCAAACATTCCCAATTTAAATATACCAAACCTGTGAACCCCGGGGATGGCCAGTTATGACCCCAGGGGCATAATTTGAACATTCACCAGCAATTGTGCTTAGATAGATGCGCGAACACACACAAAGATTTTCAAACATTTCCCAATTTAAGTATACCAAACCTGTGGGGCGTGGCCAGTTATGACCCCAGGGCCATTATTTTAACAAACATTCACAGCCAATTTTGTTTAGATGAATGCGCAAACTACAAACACTTTGGCCAATAGAGCTAAAAAATGGCCTTTGGCCTTTCAACAAGAACAAGGCAGAGTAATTCACAAATCTAGACTTGACTTTACATGTAAACTTGGCTACAAATAGACAAATTCGCTCATGCAGACTTGACTAAAAATAGGTTAGCTAAAAATAGCATTTTTTAAAAACTTTCAAGGCCCATAATCTAGGCATGCATGGGCGGATCTGGCTGGTTTTCGAAAGGAACCGAGCTCTAATGGATATCTAAATACTGAACAAGTTTTATCGAGATACAATTAAAACTGAAGACTGTATCGTGTTCACAAGCAATTGTGCAATTTACAGACGCACGGACGCACGACCGCACGGACGCACATACTACGTACACATTACCATCGCATAAGCTCTTCTGGCCTTTGGCCAGTATAGCTAAAAATGGTCCAATTCCTAACACTAGTTCTAAGTTTCATTTTCTTCGTTTTGACTTAAAGGCCTAAAAAGGTGTTTGTTTTGAGTAAAATCCCCATAATTACTAGGTAGGGTTGGGAGGGATTTTTTTTTTCAAATATACTTCAGGTCAAGATCATTTTCTTGCAAATAGCGCTATTTCTTGCAAATGTCACTCATATATTGCGGTGCTGTTCTGTTCTCATATAGAGCTTTATTTTGTCAAAAATCAATGACAGTTTATGTTTAAAAAATGTGTTAATGGTAGGAAGATCGTTTTTGTTTTTTTTAAATTACTAGGGTCGGCAGCTTTTATAAGGTAGGGTCGGGTAACCCAATTTAAAAAAAAAATATTATGGGAGTTAAAATTTCATTCATAAAACTTTCTCTTCATTTGTTCTTGAAACTTGCCTTCCATCTCTTATAATAGACAGACATAAATAACCACAACACACTTTACATTAAAGCATCTGCTTAAGTGAGGTGTCTTTACAAAGCTAGGGATGGTGCCGCAGTAGGCATGTCTACTTCAGGAATCTCCGTTTGTAAGTCGAAGACATGTCTGCTTCAGTTATTTTAATTACAGTAAGTCACCTTTACTCAGTGAAGGTTAGCATTATTGGCTTGCGACAGGGAAGAAACAGTACACTCAATCCTACACATTTTAATGAACCCTTCAAAATTCAAAACCAAAACAACTTTTTATTTGACTGTTTGCAACCTAACTTAGCAAAACGTGCTTGTCATTTTCTTTTAAACAAAGCACATTCATGTCGCAATTTTTCAATGATGACAAGGTCATTTATAAGAAGAGTCAAACTCAACATATTAGCACAAGTGACAACAGTTGCAAAGAGCTGCAGGGAGAACGCTTGTGTTTATTTTAATTTTTAAGTCCAAAGGGACTTTTCACAATTATTTTAGTCAGAGTCATGGACCTTTCTGTTCAGTCTTGCAACACATGTACAAAGTTCCATTTCACTATCAAAGGGTTTTTGAGTTATGGCCAATGTTCGGGTCGATGATGATGCTTCCCCCGTTGACAACGAAAACAACATCAACGATTTGACAACAATATCTCAACTTTTTCTCTTTGCCAACATTGATTCAACAGGCCAAACGCTTCAGAGAGATTCCAGGAACTATATTTATTAACATCTTGAGTCTAAGTTTCAGACTCAGGCTCAAAAAAGTGAATTTTAAAATGTAAAAAAATAGCATCAATACTGATATTTAAAACAAAATCAGTGTAGATTTTTTTAAATAACATGTCATCTGTAACATTTGCAGCAGTTTATACATTATATTGTCTCCAAATAACAATTTTACAATGAAATTAAGATTTGCAGCTTTTGAGTCCCGAGTCTCAAGACGTAAGTGAACAGATGGACACTGATCAGACAAAAATGTATTACACAGTAGTTCTTGAATACTGCTCCCCTTTTTATTTTTCTGAAGAAATATGTGGTAGTTAAAGGTAGTTAAAGCCCTTTCTGGACAGTCCGGCAACATGCATACAAATATTTTTGCATTATGGCCAAGGTTCAAGTTTTTGTACGACAACACCTCATGATGACGATAACACCAAGGCTATGACATACATAATCTCAACTTCTTTTCTCTTAGCAAAATAGACGAGCTGAAACCGCTGTCATTTTATTTGATTTAAAAGGCCCGATGCTTCAGACGCTTCAGACATTAAACTTGATTTAACAGGCCTGATGCTTCAGACAGAGTCCTGAACAAACAAAAAAGCATTACATTGTAGAACTTGTACTTCAAAAGGCTTAAGACACTTTCCTTAGAACCACTTTTCTTTAAATGCTTCCGTCTGAAAAACATTAACATGGATTTTCCTAAAAATTGAAGCCATTTCTGTACATGTTAGTCATCTTCAATCCCTTTTAAAAAAATATGTGGACTTAACACAGCATGAAATGCTTTCTGTGATACTTCATACAAAGCATTAATGTTTCATACATTGAAGTTCAATCAATATTAAAAAGCCCCATTGTGTGGACTTGCAGATCTCGCAATCAATAAAATTATGACGACAAAGAGATGTCAGTACACCCTGGAAACGGTAAATGACCCAACAACGCAGACGCAGCATCCTCAAATGAATATTTCATGTCGGTCTGTCAGCTGATCGATATGCATGCTTGCTTATTACAAGTTATTGATCCGCGAAAGGCTTTTGAGTCAATTCAGGGTGATCCCAGCCAGCATCATTACAAACCTGGATCGCGCTCAATAAATTCCGATACCCTACAGGAGACGCATAAGAAATGTCTGAATACCATCTGTAAGGACTGGAGCGCCTCTTTTTCAGAAACTTAATTGTAACATATCCCATTTATGTTCCCTGGTTAGGAAAACTTGTATCTGTCAATAAGCATCTAGATTCAATAATGTCTGGTACAAGACACGATGTTGATTCAGATCAGGATACTTGTAACAGATGTTCTAGTGTATTGCTATGGAAACAATTGAGGCAATCGTAATTTTGATTTCTGAAAATGCAAATAATTGCTCACAATATGCCTTCTAAAAGATACATAAAACATGCAAAAGAATTTCACAATTAGATGAGCAATTATTGATCGTGCAAGCAGCCTTTCCTAATCAATAAAAAATTCTAGTAAAAACTATCGATTGCACATGAAGTGACATCTCAGAGAGAGACATAAAAAACACTTAAAGGTATGATTGATTATTCAATGATTCAAAGCTATAAACGAAGGCCGATTCTCTTTACGAACAGGCTGGAAACCAATTAATCTTTAAGTCTTTGACACAGATTCTGTCTCCTGAAATTGTTCCCTGAGGAAAGGGTTTCCCCAATAGATTTATCACTGGACTTAAGGAAATATAAAGCAAGATGATATTTTGAGTGATTCTTCTTTTCATAAAAAGTAACAAGGCCTAAAAATAAAATGTTTGGTAAGGGTTACGTCCCTTTCAAAAACAGGTAGGGTAGGCATGCTTTTTTTTCTCCTTTTTTATAAGGCTTTATTTAAGAACGTTCTTGTCATCATTGGAGTATGGTGTAAAAGTAGTCATCTGAATAAAGCTTTAAAGGTTTCAGCCCACATAATAAAACCTTTTATTAACAACTGACTATAACAAAGTCAGGTCGGCGCCTATTTAGTAGGTAGGGTGGGGTAACCCAAACCAAATGTATTTTTTTAGGCCCATTAAAAAAAACCACAACCTAGTCGGCATACATTAACACAAAGTTAAGATATATTACAGATCAAACCACTTGAGGTTTATCAATTATGAGGAGTTTCCAAAAAGACAAAACATTGTTTGTTTTAAATTTCACTGCCAAAACAAACATAGGGTAGGTAGGTCGGGATATTTTTTAGGTAAAGCTGTGTCTGAATGTCATTGTAACACTTAAAACCAATGCCATTTTGTCTGGGTCAAGGTTAACTAAACAAAATTAGGGTCGGATATAATAAATTTAGGCAGTTTGGGAAACTAGAGACAATTCTTTTTTTGTTAAGTCTAACTAATTCCATAGTGAAATATTGGCCATTCTAAGAAAATCCACACTCTCATCCAAGGTGTAAAGGCCATCATCCACCATGTTAAACTCAAGGTAGGAGAAATTGGTCACATGGTACTGTGTCTTCCCCTCTCCCAAGATGTTGTGGGTTCGAAGCACATTAGGGGCACATGCTATAGGGCTCTCAAAAAGGGCACCAGTGATTACATACTTGACATCAAGAATCCTAAGCACTATTTCCTAGGGAATTTCAAAAGAAAGAGTTTCAACAATCCAATACTATTGTTAAAAAACTCTTGTAGGTTGATTAAAAAGCCCCAAGGTTTCTATCCATGTAACCGACACTCCTAACAAGATTGGTTCGTATCAGCTTATAACTGTCTTTCTAATCGAGCTTAAATAAATTGGTACAAACTTAAAATAAACCCACCCTTTGGACAGCAGACGTATTCCATGCCCCTAAAGCTGTCAAAGTCACACAACACAAGCATGCCTGAGCTCTCGAGCACCATGTCGCTTGACAAACACTCCTTCTCCGCACGGCTCGTCCACATGGAGGGACGTGCGCACAGGTTGGAGTCGTGCTCATGGTCAAATATGCAGTGCTGTGGTACGAGCAGGGCCTCACTCTAAAAACCTTCAACTGGAAAATAAAATGAATTTTTCTTTCAATGCATTATTGTATAAATGAGTTAAATACTGTTGATCGTGGTGAAGCCGAGGTTGACAGCATTTTCCACTATTTTCGGCACGAAAACAAAACCACCGCATTCACTCGGCACTGCGGGTCCACATGGAAGGTAAAAACACAGCCCATTTTCCCCGCTATCTCCCTGGACCTGGGGGTTACAATTGATTGGTGCATCACTGGGTAACAGTGTGACAGAGGGTGATAGTGCGGGTTGAATGTCGAAAATATTGCCCTGGCGTGTTTACTATATGTTCTATAGATGTGAGGTATAATAATAAGGCAATTATACACATCAATTTCTAGTCCATTATTATGTTTTAACATAAAGTAGTAGAAGATTTAATACATGGTTTAAAGCTATTTAAATGAGTGTGGGGTCTGTTTGTAGTGATAGTTTTTGTGAATGAGGTGTTTATACGTTTGTGTCTGTAGTTCATTATCGTTTTAGCAGTTACCTTGTGCCCCTAAACAGGTTTGTTTGTGTGTGTTTTTTTACTTCTGGGCTCGTCACAATGCTGTGAAAACTTCTTTAAAATATTATGAATTTGAATGAAATTGTAACAAATGTTTCCATCAGGACCGAAGCTGTTTCTATCAAAAAAGGATAGGGTGCAGTACCCTTCTGACAGTACGAAATTGTGTTAAAACAATTCATTTAAATTCAGAACTTTTTGAAAATACGGTAAATTAAACAATTTTTTTTTAGATACACGACTTTGATATTCCTAACTTTCAAGCCGAGGGAACACCCTCGAATATAATTTTTCCCCAAATTATGAAAGATTTTGAACTTCCAAAGACTAAATTTGGGAAATGTTAAGTTGATTTCCTGTGGTAATATATTTATTGTTCCACTCGTGCATATTACAAAATATCTTATCACAATTTTTTCCAACTCGACGGAACTAAAATGATATGAAAACGAATTTGTAACACTTCGAGATGCATCGTGTTTTACGCCGCAGACTGATAATTAAAAAAAGATATAATTGTGCTACTTGAATATTCCGATATGACGGCGAATAATATTCAGATATTCAGACTTATACTGGGGCAACTGGATCCCGCTTCTCCCTTAAACAAATACTGAACCCGTTTTGGAACATCTTAAATAGGAGTATGTGTTCCCACAATACGAATATTGAATCCTTGTTCAAGGCGCAGCTTGAATTGGAGAGTACTTAAACAAATACTTGATTCGTGTTTCAGGAGCAGCTTAAATACAAGCCTGCTAACGCTAACCCCTTATACAAATAATGTATCCATGTATATTGAGCAGCTTAAATAGGAGTGTGCTTCCCCCTTACACATATTGAATCAGTGTTCAAGGATTAGCTTAAATATGAGCCTGTTTCCCACTTGGCAAATACTGGAACCGTGTTCCTGTAGCAGCTTAAAAAAGGAGCCTGTTTCCACCTATCACAATTAATGCATCAGAGTTTTTGGAGTAGCTTAAATAGGAGTCTGGTTCCCCTGTTACTCAAAAACAGGGACCGTGCTTTTTAAGTCATAATACTATGAGCAAAGAACTGTATTTGTTCGTACAATTGACAACAAAAAATAACAAATAAGCAACTTACGGCAGCTTCGAAAAAGAAGTACCAGCAAACACATTGTCAAAACAAGACATGCATCTGTTCTAGTTTGAACTTGAAGAACGAATTGTCCTTATTCACCATCAATCTCTTATCACAAGTCGTGTCTGTAAGTTGTGTATAAGTTCAGTTTGTAAGCTCTCATACTGAATATACTATTAAACATATTTTAAGCTTTATGTCTTACACCTACATGATTTGTTAAGCAACATAATGATGTATGCAGGGGCGAAACTAGTGCAAAGTTGATTTTAACACGAACGTAAATAATTCGTAAAAAACGTAAGAATAGTTCTGATCACAGATAGTGTTAGCAGTTTTAATTCCTATTCAACTATTTAAGTTATATTCTCCAACCGTACGGGTATCATGAAATATATAAAAACATTTGGAACACCTCGGCTATCTCCGCCATACGACGCGCCTCGGATGTGCATGAGAAAAAGTAGTTCGTAAAATTAAAATGGTGGCTACGCCTTTGAAGTTGGTGTCTGCCTGTACCTTATAATTAGTGTCACACAGGCGACTTTATTACCGGAAAAAAACAAAGCAGCTTAGTGTCAGTTGTATTCTGTAAATGAATTACTACTTTCGCTATCTACTTGTGTTGTAGTTACGTTTTAAGAATTTTAACATTTTAAACTGTCCAGATACACCCGAGGTTGTTTTGAGGGACAATGATAGAGGTACTCCGATTGATACAAAAGTGCCCACGATTTACAAGATCTCTCTTTTGCACAATTGGTCGCCGAGTCCCCGGCTTGTGGAATTTCATTTATTTCTATAACCGTAAAAATACATACACGTATTCAAATCTGCTTTTCAATTTTGCATACATATTTTATTTTTATTACTCATTTATTTTACGAGTATACCTTTATTAATTTTGAAGAATATCACTACATTGATATCATGGAATAATGGTATATGATCATAGGACATTTCAAAATATTGTTACTTTCACATTTACCAAATTAAAGGGTTACTTACAAAAACTGTTGGAGACTAATAAAGTATTTAAAAATAGAAAGTAGAAAGGGGAGGAAAAGCCAAAGTTCTCAGAAGATGGATAAAAGGATAGAAACAGATTCGTTTGGGCCGGTAATGGTTAAGTTTGATTACAGTTAAAAATAATGTAAATCCCTTTTTTCTCATTTTCATTATTTGTCACTGTAATTTCTTTTTTAAATTAGTTCTCCATCATAAATAACGTAAAGTAGATGGAAGATTATGCATATATTTCTGTGCTTTAAAACCAAAACGTAGAATCTCTTCAATGAAAATAAACAATATGTTATCGTATTTTTTTTGACTTTTCCGAAGTTTAAAATGGTATTGATTAAACTTTTTTGATATAATCGTATTTTAGGAAATGGTTTAGTTTATTCCATAATGGTCAAATCATAGAATTACTTAAAGTACGTATATAGTACATAACTCTAGTTACAAAAGTTAGCTTTACTTTCTAAGTGTTTAACAGATACATATAACTTTTGAACGTATACTGAGTGGAATCATCTTTGTATGAAAACGGAGAAATCTTAATTCTTAAACATTGATGATTATATTTTCCCTCTGCGATAAATTTATATTATTTATATTCATTGTAAACGGAAACTAAAAATGGTATCTTATACTTTGTACGTTCGAATTTAAAATAGCTATTGTATTTAATTACATAATACAATATATTTATAACATGTTATGCATCTTACTTTTAAAATTGACTGCAAATTTTTCGACATGTAAATTAATTTTTTTACCCAAATAAACAAATTCATCGGCGTAGCTCCAATATGCACGGTAGATCGGGGCCTTCACGAACAAAATACACCATGCTCAAATCTGCCATACAAAACTGAAAGGTAAGGGTGTTGACAGCTTAAAACAATTAAAGTGTGGGGGTGAAAAGATAAAAAAAACTAGAATGTACGGCTTAACACAGTCCGTCCTTCCATGCATTTGATTAAACTATTAATCCACATATCTGTTTATCCATCAAATTGCCATTCCAAACCCATCTCTCTGTTCAAGTCGTGATTTTTTCCGCTTTACACTCCCTCTTCCATCCACCCGAACGCCAACCCTTCTATCAAACAATCCGTTTTTACCCCGTCCATTGACCCTCCGTCCATACATGTCCGTCAATAGACAATTAAAAGTAACATTTATTTTGTCTATATTCTACTATGCAAATTAGGATGTATATTAATGCTTCGTGTTATTTTAGAATTATTAGCGGAAGGGGAGAGGAAGTTAAACTCAAGCTGTTTGTCCGAGCAAACATGATTACATAACTCCTTGAAGAAGGATGCTGTGTTCCGTGCTTGTTGGCTTTTGTTTTCAAAAAGTGTGAATTAAAAGACGTTCATCAGGACTCTTCTAAACGACTGGAAGAACTTTTCACAGCTTTTCAAAACTCATGCTTCGTCAAAGGCTGTTCAGTTCTAGCTGAAAAGTGTGTTGATGTATCTACAGTCGATGCTCTCTCTATTAATCATCACTTGTCATCGTTTATCAAACGTACAATGGAGCAAGACAGGCATGTGCTCTATGAAATCATTGCAACCCCTAGGAAAGCAGGACATCGCTGTTAGAGGACATACTGAGGACAACAGTAAGCGTATGTGAATTTTGCAGATCAAGGCAAGAAATGACGAAATTCTGGCAGATCACCTTGCAAATGCGCAATTAAACGCAAACTACACATCGCCGGATATTCAAAACGAAGTTTTGGGTATCTGCACTGACCAAGTAAAGTACACACAACAAGAAAATAAATAAATAAACTTCAGGAATTTGAAAATCTATCTTAGCACACAACATGTTGCATACTATTTATGTATGATAATTTATTATCAAAGATATTCATCTGCCTTTTATTTTATTTTGCATTTATGCATAAACATAATGTATACATATATCGAATTCATCTAGGTTTACATGGATACTTTTGAAGAATTTAGCTGACGTATTTCAGGTTTATTACATACTACCTATATTTGTTGTATTTTATAAGTTGATTTCCTGTGGTAATATATTTATTGTTCCACTCGTGCATATTACAAAATATCTTATCGCAATAATTTCCAACTCTACGGAACTAAAATGATATGAAAACGAATTTGTAACACTTGGAGATGCATCGTGTTTTACGCCGCAGACTGATGATTAAAAAAAAGATATAATTGTGCTACTTGAATATGCCGATATGACGGCGATTAATATTCAGATATACGCGGAAAACCTTATTAGGTATCTCGCATTCTTCTACAGAATGCACTTAACGGTTTATTCGATTCGGCAATTGACAATGTCGTTTCAATAGTTTTGTTTCACATAGATTGACCCAGCAGTGCCACGACAGAGTAACAGGGCGAACTATGAAGTACCTGATCCGAGCCGGAATTTGAAAGTTGCCGTCTTGTACGTTTTTGTTGACCACCTGCTTCAAGAAATTGATACTCGAATGCTAAAGAAAGAACAAGGCTTTCAGGCTCAGTGGATAGCTCCGACCAAATTTGAAGGTCTCCAGCCGGCCAATGTGCACAGGATCTACGAGGCCTATGAACCAGTCCTGTCAAAGACTCGATAAGTGTTAAGTGACGAAGAAAGTAGATGAAATCTGCGATGGCAGCTTCAGGATTCAATGTCGTCGAAACTGCTGGCGGCTCTCAACAAGACATCGGAGGCAGAATATCCGCGCATATACATTATACTGCAGATACTGCTAACCATGCCTGCGACATCCGCCTTATGTGAGCGCTTGTCCAGTTCCATAAGAAGGCGTATCAAGACATATATTAACTACACAGTGACAGGCGAGGGGCTGCCTTTACTTGGTGTCCTTCATATTTGTTGAGATGTCGAGCTAGACATAAAAAAATCTTAAACACGTTTGCTTAAGTCAGATGCAGGAACTTGGATTTCATCTGAAGACCCTAGATATACCACCAGAAACAAATCCAAATAGACAAGCTTATTTAACTATTACATAAGTTCTTTCTATGTTGCCGTATTTTTACAAGTTCGTTTCAAACCTGTGTATTGCAGTTCTGTTACTGTACATTGTAAGACAACAATATATTTGAGTGAAGGTCATTCTTACACTAATGTCTAAATGTTCTAAAAATGCTTCATATATACGCCAAAATGCACCATTAGGGATTTAGAGAAAAAAACGGGGGTACCAACCTACCTGGTGGGCCTATACTTCTAAATAGGCATAGCTTCGCCCCTGATATGCATTTGTCAAATAAACACGGCTCATTAATAATATATGATCAGAAACATAGAATAAACTTTCAGTAGTGTTATTTTCAGGGAAGAGTAAATCGTATTGCTTTTAAACGTTGTGTAAATCAAAATACTTTCAACAACTTGAAATCTTCTGGTTCGTGATATTTTGAAAATCGGATGACCATGATATAAATAACATATGCGCATTCGTTCACACTTAACTTAACTATTAAGCTCTGGAGAGGTTAAACACTTTTAAACGTGTTTAATATTGACCGTTGGAACATAAAGTTAAATTTATACAGTGGTAAAGCTGTTGTTTACACTGCGAACATGGCAATTAAGAATCATTTATTTTTACCAATCCTGTGTGGTAATAAGTAACGTACGAAGACCGAAAGTCGTCAGTTTCCCGTTAGGTGCATATACTTTATCAGGGCATGGTGCCTGGTCTCTTGTTGGACGCCCTTTGCCACAGTGTGCGAAAACTGTGCAGCCAGATCGGGGCTCAAAACCGGGACACTCGCCTACAGTGTGAGTGCTATGCAGACTGAGCTACAAGACCGCATTCACACCTTCTTAACACCTGTATAGATAAGGGTACCGTGACATACTCCCCTGCCAAGTTTGAATTCCCTAACGTCCTCACGGAAATGGGCAATGCGAACGTTAACCAAGCGCTTCGGAAGATGTTTGACGCACCGCAAATGAAAGAAAAGCAAACTGAAATAACGTTGTTCCAACCCTATTTCAGGCCTACAACACAGTTGTATACGAGTTCACTGGTTATTCACCATATCAGATAACGTTTGGTCATCGTCCAAGATGGGCGATTGACGCAGACCTTGGGATGAAACGCCATCATATAACAAGTCCCGTCTGAGTACCTATGGAAACTTCAAAAAACCTGGTGCCGTATTCAATTACCAACTTAGATTTAGGCACCGTCAAGTTTGATCGACACCCCCGTAAACAAGATGGTCACCCCTCGAACGATAAGAAGACATTTTAAACCGTCCTGACAGAAATTGGGCGATATCCTCAAGAAATGAACTGATAGTATTGAATTCGTACTGATTGAGTCATCTTCGTGCACATAAGTAAGAACTGAATTAGTTGAGCCTTGTATATAGTTATGTGCAAGATATATGTTGTTGATTGTGTACATTCTAACAGTTTATTGTATACATTCTAACAGTTTTGGCTATATCATATACACAGTCACACTGAATATTTGGGTTAACATGTGATTTATTTTATCGTATCAGTTTTAAAGTACATATGGGTGTATTTGCATTGTAATTTTAACAGCCTGAGGAAGGACATTGAGGATTATGTCTGGATAGCTTGAAATGTTTTCACTCAGTCAGATTGGGGGTATATTATGTGCACATAGATCATAAGGTTGTTTTTACGTGTGTGTTTTATAGTTAAATTAATTTGCATATGCTTAGTAAATAAAACAGCTAGATAGTGCAAACGATAAAAAGTACATTTGAAGTACATCACAAAGTAGCTTTGTGTGTGTGTGTGTCAATATTGAGATATAGCTGTTTAAAAGCATTATCTAGTTTGTCACAAGTTATTCTCGATTTTGTCCTTCTCTACTTGAAACTTTGTTTCTTTGAAATGTACATGTTGTTTCATTTATGAGGAAATCTTTTTTTAGAAAATAATATTGGTATATCGTATAATTAATGCACACACCTTTAACTTTTGCTGATCCTCTACTTAGGCGTCAGCGACTGACGTCATTTACCGTTTTTCTTCTTTTTTCCTCTACTTTCGTAATTTTCAAGGCTCTCTGTCGTCAATGAAACGCTAGTGCCATTCAAAATCCACATTGCGGCTGACACTGTTCAGAGCACACTGACACCTTTTAGCGTTCGCGAGCAAATTCCATGAAGAGCGCGAGCGCTTGTCGCTTGCCCTTCTGCATATATACAGCATAAACGACAGAAACAATGATATCAATTGTATTTACATTTTAATAATTATTTATTACGACTAAAATTAGCAGTATCTTCTGCAATTGATATTGTGTTCTTCAACGGATTGACTCACAGATTGGCACCAAAAAACGTTTTTTTGTAACGAATCTCAGGACAATTATATAATAGAATGTGTTACGCTTTGATGTCAAAATTGTAAAAAAAAATACCAAAATGCCCGGGTTCTAACCCGCGTCGCCAAAATTGATGTTTGGCGTCTTGCCTACTGAGCTATAAAGACTTACACATTATGGGAGCCATAATTAAGCTATAAACCTACCTCGGTAATATCACGTGATAACGCCGACTAGCTAATCACGGATAAGGATTGAATTCTACCCACTATCTTTTTTTAATGGACAAATACGAAATAACTGCTAAACTTTAATAAATTGTAAACTATGTGGTACTTCAATAATTAAGTTTCAATGCATTGAACTCATCGATGCCAAGTTTATGTCATTTTTCGACAATTTTTTTTTTTCGCTATTTTCTCATCTGTGAGACAGTCCCTTTAAAGAAGTGAAGCCGACAAAATAGGTTTGTATAAGATAAACTAATATTAGTTTCGTCGTACATCGCTGGTTAAATGACTGCACGCAAATCCATTCGAAGCGCAAATTTGATATAAACAATGGCGTTATAACTCTTTTGTGTTGTATAATACGAACGTCAAGTTTTGTCTCTTCAAAGGACTAGGTGTGGTATTCTATTCTGGTCTCAATTTGATCTAAGAACGATATAGCGAATTGGATTGCTCGACATAATTAACGGACCTATACAGTGAATGGAGTCATTGAAGTTGACCATAAGATTGTCTGAAGTTGCATATTGAATACCACCCTAGGTGAACGTAAATATTTTGAATTGGGTTTAAATACCTGTACCGTGTGCATGTAAATCACAAGACGGAGACGGTATTTTGTTTTACTGATCTAGTCATTTGCTTAGACGTCGCCTTAACAAAAGGCTGGCACGTACAATCATTGTGGAATGCAATAATTAAATTCTTAAAAATATAATAACATAGATATAAAATATCAACTTTGGATTAGTCAGTCACAAAAAATATATAGTTGTAAGAAAGAAGACACCAATGCAAAATTCAATAGCATGTTTATATGCATGATATAGATAATAAAAAAGAAATCTCTAGCAGATTTGTCTTGCTGATCATTATAAAGGAAATCTTATGTTCTCTTTAGGATCAATGAATTGAATATGTGCTCTCGTCATAAAAGTTCACAAATATCTGAAAAACAAATTCAAATCATTCCTTACACTTCCACCTATAATTAGAAGATAAACAACCCGAGTAGCAAGTTTAAATCTTAATACAAGCCAACTAAAATTGTTCAAGGGTTATTTACTGGTTGAATAATAATTAAAAATGCAACCCGATCAGTTTGATCTTTGAGCTACCTATGATTTAACTGGATATCAATATCATTTTGCAAGCGGACAAAAGTTAAAATACAGTCGAAACCCGTTGCCTCGATTTCCAAGGGACCGGCAAAAATACTTCGAGCCTCGCGAATATCGAGCCAAGCAGAAATGTTTACAAATAGTAAAACAAATCGGCCCTTAACATTCAGTTCGAAATAACGAGGAGATGGAGCCAAGCGATATCGAGCGAACGGGTTTTGACTGTATATGCCTTCATACACAGTGGAGCACACGTACCGCACACCAAACAAAGACTAATGTTAATTCAAACTAATGAAAGACGGTTGGTTTTGTACAATTATCTGACAAGTGAAATCTTGCTGTAATTATCAAGGTGTCATATTTTACATCATTTCCGAGTCGCATTTTTAGTATGCTTCGTAAAGGGAGTCTATTAAATTATATCTTGTTAAATTGAATACATCGAAACTGTTTTGTATTTAATCTTTGTGTAATAAAATGTCGGAATTTTGACAACGCATATGATGAAACGTATAAAAAATAATGGATCAACTACGAACGCATACCTCCAATTCCCTCCAAGGGTATCACCGTCTGTGTCGGAGGTGTGCGTTGAGCATGCATTGTATATATATATAATGTATGCGCAAAAAAATATGCCTCTTCAACCGATCGTTAAATGTTACGGGATGGGTTTTAGGGGTTCTACCGACAAAGATATAACTGCAATGTATGCAAATAATATTAATATGCCTGAGGCAAAAAGTTATTCAACTAAATAACTGAAATAAAAGACAGCTTGTATATGTCAACGGATAAATACATAATTCAGGCAATTACAAAGCACATAAAAACTGCAGACAAATTGCAAAGCAAGTGAGATCTTAACAAAACAGCATACCTGCAATATATATCTGCAATAAATATGCAATATATATTATATATATTATAGCTAACAGTTGACAGCCAGCTGGAAATTGGCAGCCAGTTAACAGTTGGCAGCCACTTTATACTTAGCCATGAAGAGCCTAGCTCGCCCTTTGGCAGCCGCCTTGTGTACGGCTGCCAGCTGGCAAATGGCAGCCAGCTAACAGTTGGCAGTCAGCTGGCAGCCTGTTAACAGCTAACAGTTGGCAGCCAGCTGGCAATTGACAGCCAGCTAACAGTTGGCAGCCACTTTATACTTAGCCATGAAGAGCCTAGCTCGACCTTTGGCAGCCGCCTTGTGTACGGCTGCCAGCTGTCAATTGGCAGCCAGCTAACAGTTGGCAGCCAGCTGGCTGCCTGTTAACAGCTAACAGTTGGCAGCCAGCTGGCAATTGACAGCCAGCTAACAGTTGGCAGACACTTTATACTTAGCCATGAAAAGCCTAGCTCGCCCTTTGGCAGCCGTACACATTACCAACTCGCTATTTCGACAGATTGAGACAATGTCAAAATATCTAGACATCCTGCTCAATGTACTACCTGTTAACATTACTATGCTTATACACCCATCTGTATATCCGCAAATACCATCAAACAAATCACATGTTAAACCAAACATTCAATGAATATGATATAGTTCAAAAATGAAACTGTAAGAAGGTACACAATCAACAAAACATATCTTGTACATAAAGTAATACATTGCTATTTCTGTGCACAAATAACAACATGACGCAACCAGTACGAATTCAGAACTATCAGTTCTTAAGGTAGTCGCCTTCTCTCTGCCAGGACGGTTAAGTCTGTATTCAACCCTTTCGTGGCGAAAAAAAGACCATCTGGTTCAAAACGGTGTTAGGGTCGATTAAAACTGACGGTGCCTTAATCTGAATTGGTTATTAAATACGGCACCAGGTTTGTTGGAAGTTTCCATTGATATTCAGACGGGGATGGGTCTGCGATATATTGGTGTTTCAACCCTAGGTCTGCGTCAATCTTGGACGACGACCAAACGTTAACTGATATGGTGAATAACCAGTGGACTCGTGTACAATTGCTTTGAATGCATTGACTAGGGTTAAAACAACCTCCTTCTAGTTTGTTTTTCTTCCGTTAGCGGTGTGCCAAGCATTTTCAGAAGCGTTTGGTTAAACCGTTAGTATTGCACATTTGCCTGAGGATGGTTTGGAATTAGAACTTGACAGGGGAGTATGTCACGGTACCATTACCTATACAGGTGGTGAAAAGGTGTGAAAGTGGACTTGTAGCTCAGTCGGCAGAGTATTCGCCCCGTCATCCTGGGGTCCCGGGCTCGAGCCCCGATCTTGCCGCACAGTATTAGCGATCTGTGATAAAGGGCACCCAATGTGGGACCTGATACCATGCCCAGAAAATGAATAATATGACCTGTACCGGAAACTGAAGAATTTCGGTTTTCGTACGTTACAAATTATCACACATGAGTGGTTAAAGTAAATGATTCTTAATCGCCATGTGCGCAAGGTAAATAGAATATTTAAAACATGTATATATTTAATGTAATACACACGTTTATAAAAGCTTTAACCATCAACAAAGTTATAATCATGGTACACTATGGGACTTTTATCCAAATTATGAAATAAACGCAATAGTTTCTGGTAAAATAAACTTCAGTTAACAGAAAACTAATGTTCAAACGAACACAATATTGATACAAATGGGAAAATAATCATTTTGATTGATCTTGTGACTCTGCTGAACAGAGCAGTTTTTCGATGCTTGAAAATATATAAAATTCATAAAAAAATAATTAAATATCAGGCAAGCTGGTGAAATCATTTTAGATATAATCTATGACGTCTATTGAACAACTTAAAAGACAAATCCTGATAGTTTACCGTCCAGTTTTGAAGCAAATATACATAATGTCATGTAACCATACATTTTTACAGCTAATAAAATGCTTTAAAATCTACCTGTTTTCTTGTAAATATTTATAAATCTTAATTGGACTTATTCATAAAATGTACTCTTTCAAATAAATGCATTTTCCTTATGATATTAACACGGAAAACATAGTTTAAAAAAAATAAGTGTACTTTTCATATAAAAAATGCGAAGAAACAAGAACACTAAGCGGGCGGAAATGCCTCTCCAAAAATGGCAAAGTGAAAGTTCTCAACTAATTTTATGTTAATATTGTAACATGTAAACAACCTCTGTGGGTAATTTGATATCTATATGACCATCTGTTTTATTATGCTATTGGTATTCTAACATTTAGATTTTTTTCACAATATTCTTAACTCTTTAACATTTGAAGTTTGGTCTGTTCCCATGCGTTTGTACTTGTAGAGTGTGCACAGATGATAACTACTCAATGCTGAGTCAATGCTGATTTCATGCCACTTCAGGTACTTTACCCATCAAGAATGTTTAGTGCTGTAAACAAAAAAAATTGTACTTTAAAGCCTTTCGAACTAATTATTAAAGATAATTATACAGGCATACATATCAAAATAAAATAGAAACAGTTTATTAATTCTCGATTTTATTTGGAAAACAAGCTGATACATATATATATATATATATATATATATATATATATATAATGAAAATTATGAAATTTATCAATACAATTCATCACCACAACCACCACCACTTGAATATTTAAAAACCGAGTCAAATAAGTGTTATATAAATTCCTCACATCATCTCTACCAGAAGCGAATGCCTTGTGCATAGACGTGGCTGTCAAATCCGCTCTAAAGGATCAAACCTAGTCTTTAATGCAGGCTGAAATTCTTCATAGCCCAGTGTTGACTTTGTTATATTCAGTCATTTTCCTGCCTGAAAGGAATTAGACTTCTGATTATCAAGCAGCAGAAACTACCACCGTAAAATCCAAATGCACAAGTATTATATAATCTGAACTAATCTGTTTTAGCCAGAGATAAGGGGTGGTAGGCACAAATATGTAGTTGTTGTGCATATGGTTGATATTAACAACAGTCTTGGGTTTTGGCGAAACCTACACCAAGCAAAATGGGTTTCGCTAGTGTCCAAGCAGATGTGGGTTCGAGCCTCAAACCACGCACAACTTTTCCTCACAGGTTAACTTTGAACATATGCATTTTGTAAACAAATAACGGGTATGTTCATGTATTATGCACCAGTCAATTGTAACCACGCCCCCCACCCCAGGTCCTGGGGATAGCGGAGACTTTGACTTTAGTCCAGCCAAGCTCAGGTAAAGTCCCCACACTGCGGAGACGGCTTGCTGGTAAAATGCCCGGCAAATGCCCCCGCACTCCAGAAACCCTGGATAAGGCCCATTCTCCGCTATTTTTGGCACGAAGACACAACCACCTTGAAGGTAAAAACGCGGCCCATTTCCCCGGCTATCCCAAGTATACCCCCGGACTTGGAGGGGGGGGGGGATGGTAACAATTGACTGGTGCACTGTTGTGTTAGAAATAGGTCACATACCAAAACACTTAAAATGATATTAAATAAAATTTTAAGTCTAATATTTTTCTAACATAAATTAATCAAATTAAAGATTACATACTCATATTCATAAGTATGTAAATGAGTACATGTAAAAATATGTAACATGTACATAAGGACATGTAAAATATGTTACATGTACATACAAAGTACATGAAAAAATATGAACATGTTGTTTAAACATTTAGCTAATAAAATGATTTAAGAATTTCAAAGATAAATTAAAACGCAAATGTTTTTGAACACATAAACGTAAAAAACTGCTCAAGGTATACTTACATTTATTACCCTTCCATATATTCCAGTTCCATGATGATTGTTGACAGTTTGTTTTTTCGCGTAGAATTCACTTATAATCCATGTTTTACTGTAATGACTCAAATTGGTAGATGTATCGTAATCAACTGTCAGCGTGTACTTTTAGTGTTCATTTATTTTAAACGTATATTCATGAGAAAAACTTGAGTCAGCGAGATTCCAAATACTACGATGTAGAAATTCCATTATTGACCTATGAATAGCGGGGAAATACATTCTGTTCCTAAAAATAGCAGCATCCAGTACAGGCCGAATACGTCCGATGTTCGTCGCGATCTGTTACGGCGAGTGGCGATATATGTCGATGATACCCGCTGTTACCCGGATTGTATTACATGGATAATACCTTAACTTTATGTTACTACGGTTAATATTTATTACAGGTTTAAAGGTATTTAACATATCCAGCGCGTATCACGACATTGATATAAATAGTTAAGTGTAAACGAATGCGCACATGTTATTTACATCAGGGTAATTCGATTTTTAAGAAATCATCAACAGGAAGAATGAAGTTGTTGAAAGTATTTTGATGGATTTACGAAACGTTTAAAAACTATTACGAGAATCTGTACCTGGATATAACACTATTGAAGGTATATTTAGGCATTTATATATGTGGAACATATGCGTTGTTGATTGTGTACATGAAAACAGTATGATTTGAAGCTATATTACATGCACTGAATGTTTGGGTTAACATGTGATTTGTTTTTTTGGTATAAGTGGAATTGCAGATTGGTGTTTAAGTATTGTTCTTGAGTATCATGTCTGGATATTTTGATATTTCCCAATCTGTCAGAATAGCGAGGAGTTTTTATGCAATACTAATACTATGTAGTTTTTTATGCTCTTTCGTAGTTCATTCAGTTGACTACCGCTTTGCTTCATGGATGCTAATAACATAATATATATTGCATCTAAATTGTCGGTGGCCATTTTGTTAAGATCATTTCGCAATTTGTCTTTTGTTTGTAATTCTTTTGTGCTTGGTTATTGCTTGCATCGTGTATATTTTCCGTTACCGTTAATCGTAAATATAACAACGAGCATGTCATTCTCACATACCATTATTAATACTTCGTCATATTCGCCTTTTCTGTATTACACGATTTTATATTCGTGAATAGCGGCGGTTCTCTTTTTTAACGTTATGTGTCTAAGGGTATGAACACTTGCAGAATACCCCTTTCCATGAGCCAAACAATATATGACTAAATTTGCTACATGGGTTTGGGACCTCTCTACCTAGAAAACAATATTTTCTTTCTTTAAAAATGTTGCCATATTGACGATTGTTTTCTAAATGGACGTCAATTTAGTATTCTTACTTATGTTTACTTGTTTTCTAACGGACTCCGAATCCAGTTTGCACAATAAATGGAGTCAATCGTACCTAACCTCTGCATTGCCCAAACTGGCCAGTAATATGACGTTTCAAAAGTGAACTGACAGCCTCCTGGAATTGTTTGAAAGAAAAATATAATGAGGCTTTAAACAATGAATGTTTTTACAACTATAAATCTTTTAAATGAGGAAAACGACACTAAACACCGACAACGCTTCTAGCGGGAATCGAACCCAGGACTCGCAAAAATGCCAGGAAACACTTTTCAAAGAAGTGTAGCATATCTCCTTAAGTTTTTAAACACAAACGCTTAAAATGTATCAATGACACAATAATTATCACAGCTCAATATATCAATGCGTAGAAGAATATTGTTCTAAACGTTTATAGATAAGTATGAGAATGCATCACGCCATGGACACCAGAAACAATTTTCAATAGCCAGTATGGAACCCACTCTTTAAGCGTTTGTAAAAGGGCAATCCCGGTCTACTGTCATAATTATATCACTGTCCCATAGCACCTCGCGAAAATGCATCAAAATGATATTTTCACTTTTGTTATTTTACTGATAAAACTCGTTATTTCATCGAAAAGCATGAAAGAAATATAGTTATATCTTAAACCATGTTATTCACCATTTCATGATTGATATATATACGGGGGTCAGTCGTAAAGTTCCTGGACTCTGCTCATGATATCGAAAATGTTTACTTTAAACCCAATATAATAAAAACAGTACTGTAGACAAATGTGTTTCGAAGTGGTGCTGCAAATTGTACAGGAAACCAACAACATACAATAAAATAGCATCACCCTATTACACATAACCATGATCAACACGGAGCACTTTGCACAGCTAAAATAACGTGACGTAACGTTTAACGTTACGCCTTTTCAAAATATTCGCCGCACGAATATATATATGCTTTGCCTGTTTCTGCCTGGCTGCCTGCATGCATGCATGCCTATTTGTCTTTTCCGATTTTTTTTTTGATTTTTTCAATGAACGAGGAAACCTGTATTCTTTATAATGCGCGAAACCCTTAATTAATGTTTCTTGGAATAATCCTCTACATATGAGGGAACGGAAATATCTCAACATATTACATTTAACAAATACAAATTCGACTTTATCATCCATATAATACTTTTTTGTCGTTTTTACTATAATATAAATTGTTTAAAAAAGAAGACGAATGTTTCCGTAGAAATCACACGCAATCACCCTTTCCCACCTTTATCACAATCGCTTGACAAAACCTTTCTCAAACAAGTTTTTAAATAACCACCTTGATGCAAAGGTTTCCCGTATATGATGTAAATTGGACAACTTTATGTCAGAACACACCCTTTACAAAACATTAGCGAACACACTCTGCTTATGAGAATCGTTTATAGAAATAACAAAGCTTATAAGGAAATTAAACATTCAAATTCAATTGTCAATGAGGGAACCCCTTTTGATTAAAACAAAGGCCTATAAAAATCATTTGAAGTACTTGGCAAGCCAGCCGTTTCCATATAACGTTTCAACATCTTGTAAGGACACGCTCTAATGGTACTGCTGTTCGCCCTATCGGCCATCTCTGTAAGCATCAATCTTACTTGATGATATTTTAACAATAAAATGAACGTTTTAAAAAGATTTATATGAGCAATGTAAATAATTCATGTCATAAAACGTAAAAAATCATCATAGCAAAATAGAATCATAGCTAAGCCTTACATTAGTAAGACGCATATCTTTTGAAAACATTTCACATAAAGTTATAAGAAATCATTAGCGTCAATGACGTCTAATCATTTTTAGGGCTTGTATGCAAGTCTTTCGCAGCATCAGACAAATGTTTCACAACTGAATCGTTTGATGGATCATCATATCTGTGTTTCGAATGCACCCACTTGATGGCATATATTGCAGATGAAATAACAGTGTAAGACTTTTCTTCTTTTAACAAATGTGTGATATATAAAGACACTACGATCAAAATTGCCAGTTTAGAATCTTTGAAGATACAAAAAAAGAGAAAAAAAAACAACTCACAGTGCACTTTTCTGCCGTAGAATCCGCACGGAATTTTAACTTATATGTCGCCATGTTGTTTGCTTTACTCAGAGTCTCTGATGGATCAAACCCTGCTCCAATGAAACTACATTGAATTGTCTATCTTAGGCCAGGATCTGTTTACAACGGATACTTAAATACTTAGTCAAAATGTATATATTAGAACTATCATATTGAAAGCCAAAGAGTATCTGACAAGAACCCATTGTTGCGATATACAAAGGCGTTTTTTTAACAATATCCTAAAATCAGTAAAACCTGAATCAACTCTTGTTTCTAACAATTTATGACCAAAATAGTGCCTATGTCCAATACGTACAACCAAGATTCAGTAAGCCTTTTCTAACTCAATTTCATCCATGCGCTCTGTGGGGGAACTAACCAGTCATCGCTCCATATCATTGTAAAAGCATCCATCCCTCCAGTACCGGGATACCACCACTTCGAGTTAATATGCCAACATGTATAATTATTTGATTAAGCAAAACAATTCACTGTATGTGGACCCCATATTCTGTCTATATAGCAAAGCCAACTATCTGAAATCAACCAGCCATCTCCATCTCCGAACTTACTTAACATATCGGGTTGCTCATTTTCCGTACGTAGAATCCATTCTAGAACTGAAGTTATATTGTTTTTCACAGAAATCATGTTAATTTGAAGCAATAGACTTTATATTATACTATTTACTACCATTTAACAAAACTGATTTTACATCTTCATTGTTAGAACACACGTTTTATTTTTAATAACTCTGCTTACCGCTTCTGTTTACTTCCTAGTGGAACTCTTAGTCCTTTCATTTACAAACCAAGAGCTAACTACTTGTTCTTCTGAGATTTCCACAAAACAAACATAGGGAACTGTGTTCTTTCCGCCTATTGTTTTCATGAGGTTTTCTTTTCCACTTAAACTCGCTTCTGATAAACAATTACTTCTATCTTTTAAAATCTCACTTATACTGACTTCTGGAAGCTTACAAGAGCGTACGCGTGCTTAGTTCTGTAAACGTACTATTGCTCACGTCAGGGAGCCTATTACCGCTCACTTCATGAAGCCTACTACATCTCAGTTCCAGGAGCTTTTTACCGTTCACTTCCGGGATCTTAACTACCGCTCACTTTCGGGAGCTCACCAAAGCTCACATCCGGGAGTTAAGCACGGCTCACTTCCGGGAGTATATTAACGCTGACTTCCAGGAACCTACTACCAATTACTTTAGGGACGCTTTTACTTCTCACAGTCGAGAGTTTACTACTGATCACTTCCAGGAGCCTATTACTGCTCACTTTCGGGAGCCTCCTATCCCTTACATATGGGAGCCAACTATCGCTCACTTCCAGAAGCCTACTACCTCTCACTTCCGGTAGCATTCTATCGCTCAATTCCGGGAGCTTTCTATCGCTCACTTCTGAGGGCCTACTACTACATTTCTTACTTTGACATCTTTCAACTCGGAATTAGTGTTTTCTATGAAAACAACCATAACCAACTGCACTGGCATCACAGAACATTTGAAAAGTTGATAAGTTTTCAAAGTCGACATACACTTACCAGAATTTTATTTCCGAACATTTTTATGCAATAATTTCATTTTTCTTATAGCCATATCCGAAACAATGACTTGAAAATTCCAAGTATAAAAACTTGTGTTGCCTGACACAAACTACAGTTATAAACGTTGGCTTACTATTGACGCCAAATATCCAACTGGAAATAGATTGAATGTATTCAAGTCTGTAAATCCTGTTTTCCTCAATGTAAAAAAATGTTTCTATCATAATCTTACACGCACCCTAGACATTCTGTCACCTTCGAGTATCTTCCAGTACCACTTGCATTTCTTAGACGTCTTGACTTGATTTAAGAGCGTCTGTTTAATTGATATTACCTCCAATATCGCCATCTTGATACATCAAAAAATTATGTCCGTCTGTACGGAGATATTTAACTACAAACCGAAGTGTCAACGTAAACATATGCCCTGTCGTTTTGATTTTGAATGGAAGAAAATCATACTCTACTTTTGCTGCCTTCCGTGAACTCATGAATACCCCAGAAAATATATATTGGGTTTATAAATATCTATATGATGATATAAAATAATGATATGCAATTTTGAAATCTTATCTTAAGTATTTCCCTTTCCAAACGCCACTGTGAGTGGGTTTACCACTGTTGCTACTTCATTTACTTGCTTAATAACTCCTTTTATGGTTTGTGGATGGTGCCAAACGTTATTTTGATCTTCTGACAAAAATTAGTAGAAAACCTGTGACTTGGTTCGTTAAAAGTGCATCAATGAATGCTAACAGATATAAATTAACATATTGTTTATTTTGCAACAGTTTAGGTGCAAAAAATGAGACTCGGCACAATAAAATATGTGCGCAACAGAGCATATCCTTACAAATAACAATATACTTAAATAAAAAATAGAGGATGCTCCAAGATTTTGTAGAAAATAGGATAACAGAATAGTTCTATATCCATTTTTGTGAACGGTCTCAAGTCTGAGTTCAGACTCAGGCTCAAAGCTGATCTTGGTGAAATCTGATGAATATATTCCCACTCAAATTTGGTTTTATGTAACCCATTTTTTCGTAAAAAGAATGGATTACACAAAAGTAATAGCATTTAAAACAACTTACCTTTTTTAGTGCAAGTCTAAACTCAGACTTAAGACTATAGTAAGAATGGCCTAGAGCTCATATTCCTGAAATATCTTAAAACCATATATATTGTTTTCGATTCATTCGTTAATTTCTTGAAGCATATTTATCCAGATACTTAATTACAGCCTGTATGGCTATAAGATGCAAACAAATGTAATTCAAGATGCGGAGCTATCTGCTGTCTTCGATTAGGGAAGTTTTTAAATGTTAATACAAATTCGAGTCATTCAACTTTTAGACTAAATTTTGTACCAACGATGATGCATAAAAGGTGTTTGAGACGACTACTTTGATTAGATTACTACGACCTTTGTTCCGGTATAAAGAAATCCATTTTTACTATCAAAATATGTCCATTTTTTGTATGGTTGCAGAACGTTAAAGGTCAAAGCAAACACCATCTTCAGTCATTAGAATAAGCTCAAATACGCCAATTGAATAAGTGAAGAAAATTGATCTGAAGTAGTGTTCTTAGTTGTCAATTTTCGGATGATGAGAATGATGAAACTCTAAAAAACTGTTTCTACATTCAACCACAGTTCACAAATAAAGGCATTGAATTCAATTACAAAATTTAATACTCCACAGTCTAGTTTCATGTCTAACACAGAACTTCACGTACTTTCGATTCCCAGAGTAGTTGATGCACCCAATTGTTTGACAGCACGCAGATCACAGATATGGATATCCCGTCGATGACAAAAGTGTCAAAAGTCATTAAGCAGCTACGATACAAGAGACGGGACGATGACTACCCGAGTTTGAGTTCCACACCGGGGCCGAGTACTAAGAAGAATAAATACAACAGGCACAAGACCAAACCTCAGAGGGATCTGGCGTATGTAGAGAAACATGTAAACAGGTAAGAGGCTTTGTTTTTGTCTGCATTTGTTGAATCTATATGCTATTTCATAATACATGTATAATTGTTTATCACCAATATTATCTTTATTTTTTTTATTATCAGAAAGTTATTTGAGCTTTTGATTTTTATTGTGAACAGTATTTTTTCAGTTGCAGAACGATGATCTCTGAGTTGAAGAAACTATTTGATGGACAGCCAGCTCTGCACATTCACACCAGAGCGCAGGAATGGAGGTTTATAAAGAAATCTTGTCTTCGTTATCCTTAAAAGAATTCTTAATTCCACCTTAGTGAGATGTTTTGTCATTTTCTCTTAAAGCAATAGAATACTTTTTTTTATATAAACATCATCAAATACTAATTTAATGTTTCGGTAGAAACCGAAATATTAACATTGTACATGTCATATGTACATCCTTACACTGTTAGTTGTTATGACCCCTAGGCAAGAACTAGCCGACGTTGAAAAGACACTGACGTTCCTGAAGACAGTGATAGCTGTGGTTGGGGACACAGGGGCGGGAAAGTCCAGCCTGATCAACGCAATGCTCGACCATCGCAATGTCCTGCCTACTTCCGGCATGCAGGCATGTACAGCAGTCGCGGTAGAGGTTGTTCGGAATGCAGAAAGCAAAAGTTTCGAGGCAGATATCGTGTTCCTTCAGAGCAAGGTATTTACAGGATTTATTTTGATAAATTTTGCATTCTTTGTAAATCAATGACCAGTCGCCCAAGTTATTATTTCAATATTTCGAAATCATTTGGTGGAGATTTAAAAGGTTATCTATTACGATAATGCAACATATGTTTATATATATTTTTTTTTACAAAATATAATCCAATAATTTGGTCAACTGAACAGTTTGATTGAAAACTGGCGACTGGTCAATTACCTGTTTATTTAGTTATACATTCTAAATTTCAATGCATGGCAGTTAGAACTAATAGGGATGATACAGTTCTGTATAATGAGCTTTCAACTTCAGACCATCATACGGTTCTACATGTTTTTCCTGGATATTTGCATGAAAAACGGTACGTTATACATTAAATCTGGTATAAATGACGTTAGAAACAATAGCCAAAGTCATTCTACTTTGTATCCTGTGCCTCTCATAATCAGCGTAAATTTACAGGATTTTCACGATTGGTATTTTTGGTCAGTTGTCATCCCTGACTTTAAGTAAAAACAATGAACGATTTTATTTGGTGAAGACATATGCCTTAACATGTGAAGGTCTGTTTTCTCATAAAATAACTAAATCTGACAGTAAAATGTGTTTTAGGAATGGTTTGATGAGCTACAGATACTGCTGAAAGAGCTTACAGGACAAGACGGAACAATCAAGAAGAATGTGCCTGACACGACATCTGACGCGTACGTGTCCTACTGCAAGGTAAAGGCCGTGTATGGTAGGATTGACTCATTTGAGATCCTGTCCAAAATTAGCACCGTTATCTTCTGGCTCGGCAGGAACAAGGTCATCAAGGAAAACAATGTGAGCCAAATAATGAGGAGAATGAAAATGCAAACCTATAATGTCTAGTGTACCTTCAGTGATTGACAGTTGTGTTCAGCTGGCTGCACTTATCAAACCACTTATGTTCATACTAGTAACTTGTTCATGAACATTTACTGTATATTCTCGTACACTTTAATAATATCGTATAATCCACATATCACATCTTTTTAGCCCGAGGAATTCCGCCGCCAAATAGAAATATACATTGCTACTCAGGACTCAGGTACCGGAGGTCAATAATGGCCGATAGTGAAGTACGTAAGACTAAGAATGCCCCATTGTGATGTGTGCAGTAGTGGAGCGGCACTGGTCGATCTGCCGGGGATTAGGGACTCGAATGCTGCCAAGTATAAGATTGCAAAGGATGTAAGGGAATCCTAGATAAATGATATTCTTGACATTTATCCATACAAAAATTAAACCCTTTCATATTATACCTTCCATAATCCTGTGTATTCATATCTTTTCTTATTTTGGGTTTAGTGTCACAATCACTTTCAGTCAAGTTAATAAACAATTTGAAGGCATGAAAAAGAATTTAAGGTCTGCAAACAACAATAAAATGAGGTCTCTTACAGTACCTGAAGAACTGTACGGCTGTATGGGTGGTGTCCAGTATCCACAGAGCAATCGATGACAAGACAGCCAAAGAGTTGCTTGGGGATTATTTCCGTCGCAAGTTGCTCATGGACGGACAATACGGCAATATCGCTTTCATATGCACCAAGACCGATGTTCTTATGCCGTCTGAAATCATCAGGTAGAACTTTTAATTTTTAGTACGATCAGTTGTAATAACGTGTGTGTTGCATAACCACAGATTGTAAACTAGCAGTAAAACCTTTTTATCTACGAATTTAATTATCCAAATCACAAATATGCTGCTGCAGGTGCTTATAAGTAAATTATTAATTTTCAATCATTAAGAACAAAAGCAATCTTTATCAAAAGGTATCAAAATAAGACTTGAATAAACAAAAAAATAATATGTATATAAGTTGTCATTCGCATGATCTTTATTGATCATTAATCAATATTTCAAGACCACTTAAGCTTGAAGAGAAAACAAAAAAAATATGAAGAACAGAAGGCCGCTCTTGAAATTGAGGGCATTAACGGCAAAAAGGAGTTGTCTGGACTAAACAAGAGTATTAAGGAACAGAAAAAGAGGCCCAGAAACTGAGGGCCACTCTGACTGAGAGTTCCTCCCTGCTCCAACCAGCAGAAGGAGAACAGGTACAGAGTTATGTAACCTGCATGTGTAAATGTGTAGTATTATGACCTCCAGCAGATCCAGATTTCATAATATTTGAAGATTCTGTATTTTGAATAGGTACTTTTTTTGTTTAATAAACAGTTGTTTTAAATTTTAGGTACTTTTAGAGTTACTTTACAGGTATTTTTCTAGAGAACAGCGTAATTGTATCTGCTGAAGTATACGGAAAAGGGTAGAGCAAAGAGGCTCTGGATGGTGAACATTTAAAATTCAAACTATTATGTACATCATGTTGCTTTCAAAGTGAGGAGCAGGAGTATGAAAAAGATTGATGACATATTAAGCACCGATAAGGGAACATAAACATAATGAGATACATGCAGGTGACATTTATAATTCAGAGGGAGGAAACAGGAGGCCCTTCAGGATTATAAGGGGACATTGACGACCAAGTAGAAACTGTTGGAGGGAAATACTCAAGTTTCATATAGATGACATTCATCTTTCAGAATAAGGAGCATACGGAAGAGTCTAACACCAAGAACGCCCGGATAAGGGAAAACGAGGCCCGGGTGGAGGAACTGCTTGGTCAGAAAGAGAAGGCTTGTCAGAAGGTAAAATAACTGAAGAATAGTTTTTGAATCGTTTTAACAACTAAATGGCTAGTTAAAAGACATTTTGCGCTCAAAACTAAGACGAACATCATTTATGTTGGGTCTTTTAAACAATTAAGTCAGCGCTCGGCTGTGCCCAGATTCCTGACTGAAAAGTTAAAAGGGAATAAAGATAAAATTTTGCTTGAAAATACATTTTTAATATAACAAGTACAATGAAAACTACAGGGACAAGCCAAACATTCAAGTATCAACCTTGTTTAGAGGCACACGATTTGGGTCCAAACGACACTGAACGAGATACATTAACAAACAAACACCACATACACACGTACAAACCATAACAGACTACAAAAACATATAAATAGCATTACCGATAAATGTGAGGAACTCGGAATTCGACAACAAAGAAGTCAGTTCACATAATTATATATGTATGCAGACTGGCCGAAACGTTCTGTTCTCAGAACACTTTCTTGCCAATGAACTGTCCGCGAGTCTTGCTCATCCTTTAAAAAAACTTACATTAGTTTAAAATTGTTAAAACACGCGTGCTATCCAATTTCTAAATTACAACAAATTAAAACCAAAGAAATAAAACCATATCTAATTGTCAGAGCTGTGGGACCACTCTATATGCCATTCATCGTAGAGCCCGCGGCATTTGGGATTCAAAATTACTCGTTTGGCGAATATCCCACAAAATGGTGGGTATAAAACTCCCGCTTTGGCCTCAAAAATAGCATTTTGAAATTCGTTACCGAATCATTTTCAAATTTCGAACATAATTTCCACTTGTAAATTACTATCACTAAATAAAAGATAACACTTCAGACAATACTTATGAGTAAAAAATGTCAATTATAGTTACACTGTTAACCTTTCACATGTATACTACGTCATATTAAAAAAAGGATGTTGCCTGTTCATACATATTCAAAAATACTGCTTACAGTGAGCATTTGTCGTCATTTTGCAATCCTATCTATACAATAATCCTTGTTTATGGCACAAAAGCAAACTACAAACATAATTTAAAACCAATTACATTTTCTAATGAGTGTGCATATACCATACGTTACTTATTTTAAAAAAAAAGGTTACAAACAATTTCAAAAACAAAACCAGATTTAATGACTTAACACATTTCTCATCTCAACTTATTTTCTGTTATACAAGTTTTAATTGCCAACTTAAATTAATTAGCGACCCTAAAATTTCAAGAGGTATGAAAATATATCTGAAAATAAAACGCGTTACTCCAAATGACAATAACATAACTTTAGACTAGATGACACAACACTTCTAAATGGTTTATGTAATGGAATAGAAAAAGCCACTACTTTCTACATTCTATATACCATTGCATCTGTAAATTATAGTTTACCTAACCATTGTTATCAAGAGAAGTAGTAGTAGTAGTAGTAGTAGTAGTAGCAGTAGCAGTAGCAGTAGCAGCAGCAGCAGCAGCAGCAGCAGCAGTAGCAGCAGTAGTAGTAGTAGTAGAAGTAGTAGTAGTAGAAGTAGTAGTAGTATTAGTACAAATAATGTGAATAGCACTACAAATGTACTTAGGACACAGAGTATCACTGAAAACAACATGTTCCTCGACATGTAGTTATCTTAAATCACATTAAAACAATTTGACATCTGTTAACATTATGTGACGTTTACGTGACAAAATACATAACTGATACATCCTACCATTTATGCATAATTAATGTGATGAAATATTTTTTTCTTATTTAATTTTCGTAACCCTTGTAATCCGACATGCACGAACAATAGCAACAAACTGAGTTGGTCTGCATTAGATTCGTCTTCAAACACGATGTCAATCATATTATCAAGCTCCACTTCATTATCGTCTTAAGAGACACTAGAATTTAAATGTACACTAGTACACACTAAGTCAATAATTTCTTGCGAAACAATGTTTCCACTTGTCCAATCGTTTGAATACCACTTTGTCTTTTTCCAACCACTACATTCTAAATCTTGAAGTCATGGTTGGTAATGTTCATGGGAGTGAAGCCAGATGTACACTGGATACTTGACCCGGCGAACATGCATTTCAAGGGATGCCCAACAGGGCGGCAGATAACTCATGTTGATACAGTTATATGAGTCTAGAGTGTTGACTTGACATTGGTTCTTTTTGCAAAATGTGTCCTCTCTCAAGTTGTTCACCTGTGTATATTTTGGTTTGCCATACTGCAGATAGAGCGTTCGATTCCTCAAGAAGGTGTCCAAATTAAGACAGTGTAGCAATATGGTATTGGTTTCTTTTCTAGGATTTAAAGGGGCGCCAATTTCGCTATCCTTTCAAACCCTATGTATGGCTGGAACTTCTGAACAAATATGTTCTCCTTTGTTTGAGCAATTTCATTAACATTACAAAGTCGGCGCTTGTTACGTACACCAGTATGAAGTAAAACTAGAGTACGTCGTTCGCAGCACTAATACAACTGTGACCGGAGATCCTACAATGACCTTGTTTGTGTCTGCCTCTTGTTGTGATGAAAACAAAGCCTCCTCGAGAAACATTTCAACAGTAGCACCGTCAAGACTTGTGAGACTATAACACATTTCTCTTAGAACATTGTAAAAACAGCGTTTACAAAAACAATTCTGCATAGTTGTCAGCTTTCCACATGTCGAAAAGGAGACTGAGTCATTGTTGCCTTCCAGTCTATAGGAGTTATTCATTTTGTACAATATAACAAGAATTCTGGTTTGATCTTTCTTTTGCATTTAAATGAATTGGATGTTTCGGGGTTATAGATATCGGTTACAAGGTAAACACGACCATGTTTGAGAGGCTTATTTAAGACAGAGTCAGCCAGCTCTTTGAATGTATCAGGCACACATGGTAGGCTTTGAAGTATTGCATTGCTGTTAAATATGTGTTCAACATCCTCACATGGGTTTGAAAGGTATTTCGTCAGCAGTTTCTAAAGGCCGTAGAAATGGCCCAATGGCAAGGACAGTTTTGTTCACTATTCTATTGCTTATAAACTCTTCCATAGCTGCCTTGCCCGCTCCATGAGCACAATTTAAAAAACTAATTTTATTTTACAGAATTTAGTTTTTCCACTTATTCATTAATTTATGTATATGTATATAATCTGCATGTTCATTAATTTCTCACGCTTTATTAAGTATGAGTTCAATATCTCTCTGTTATATGCTATTTTTCAATTTCTGTTTGCAATAATATTTGATCTTACCCATTTTTACATAAATTTTGTAGCATTCAAATTTTCGGTCTTAGTAAAGAAATTATGGTAACGTAGATTAAATTACTCGCTTCAAATTAAACAATAAACCAAAATATAGAGTGTGTTTAACTATAGTGTAATTTTAATTTGTAAAATGTATTTATCATTTACCAGCATGAATCGTTAATGTGCAAAATATAACTGTAAGTAACATAAGTTACACATGCGATATCTGCACAATCATAAGAAGGTTTAAGTGTTTATTGATGAAATCATCTAATACATATTCAAAATATAATATACCCTTTATCAAGCAAAATGACATGATTTCATTTGTTTCAGCACTCTGTGTAACATATTATTTTGTAAAAAAAGTTGTTTTATGTTACATTTTATAAGTAACGAAATATGCACTATGTTTCCCATATGTATCTGCAAGCCGAATATCTAGACATGTCGATCACACATGTGTGATGTATTTAGTTTTAATTCTTGGGTGTATATTCATTTGATGTGTTCAATACTTAAACTATCATTAATATATCTTAAAGTATTGTTAAATCTCTCAACAAGGGCAAGATCTCCGGATTTAGAGATGTTGAACATGTATTTACTCACGTAACCAATTAAAAACAGGTTTTCAGGTAAAGGTGAGTAGTTGGCACCCATTGGTATACCAATTTATTGCCGATAAAACTCATGCCTACATTTTATGAATAAATTATAAAGTACAAATTATAGCACTTAACACACATTAGAGCATGTCTAGTTGATATATTGGTCTAAAAAAGCATTGGTAAAAACATGCTTTTTATCATTTACTGCTAAGAATTTAGTCTTTTCTCGCCCATAAGATTTTTTTTTCAATTAGAGGTGTTACATTCTGGTTAAACAAATATTGAGAAATAGTTGTATGAAGCGTTTAAAAGTAATGAGTTTTTATTGTGGAGGCGACAAACCGTTTACTTTAAATACAGCTAACACCTCAAGAGTTAACCATATGCTCGGTTACAATAGTTTTAAACATGCGTTTTAATCGCAGTCAAACCAAATATAAGCAAAGCAGAAACTTGTTTAATTAAGCAAAATATTGAATTCACTATAAACGGAGATTAGTACAGCGCCTTTTGACATTTAGGGCTCCGCTGTATTGTTGGGATTTCTTTATCATTTTTATTTAACACTACTTGAGCTTTGGATTAAGAATGGTTGTACTTGCATGTATTCTAGTTTGTCATTTAAGTATAAGTAGATTGTAAGTCATGAATGAGAAATGTAACATACACTCAACACAATAATAACGCTTTTAGCAGCTTTGTCTTTTGGGGAAAAAGACAAACATTTTGTGTAAAGATTTGATATATGTTATTAATGTAGTGGTATTTGCAATATATTTTGGAGGAAGTGACAAATGATTATTATTGTAAAACTTTATTTTCTATTCTATCAATGATGCTATGTTCCACAACCAGGACATCAAGGCATTCAGTTTAAAAAAGAAATCACTTATCAACAAAAGAATATCAATACAGAACTATAGTAATCATTTACTAAATATTTTCAAAAACATGCTTTAGAGTTTATAACGTATAAATTTACAAAGTTATGTTCGATATTGAATTGTTATGCCTTTTTGTTTAAAAATGTTGGGTGAAATAAAATGAGAGACATACGTGTTAACTAATTTATATGTTTACGAAATAAATGACCATTTATGAACATGGATATTAGTTGTTTTTTCATGATAGCTATTTCACGTTCAATTTGAATGCGTATGTGCAAGTATTTTTTTCAAAATTAGGAAAGTTTGAAATCACTCTTCGGTATTTTGAACAAAATATATAATACATGTGCAGAATAATGAAGTTAATACTGCAATATTTACTACTTACATTTATTCCAAATTGAACGTTAACCAGGTTTAGTTCATTTTTATACCGCTTGTTTAGAGATAGGTCTTGTATGATATTGCACTCCCAGAATAAGTGATTAATACTTTATATATTGCTGGAACACATGTCGCATAAGCTAGTGTTAGATAATTTGCATTTGAGTGAATATTCGTTTGTAGGTATATTATGTTTATTAGCTTAAATTGATAAGCTCGTATACATGTATCAATTGTTGCAATGTATGGCATTGTGTAAATTTCTTTCCAGACTCAAACCTTATTTACAGAGCTCTCCCACTTTTGTTTGTGCGTAAGTTCCAACAAGTTACTTTTGGTATGTGTATCATAGGGGAATTCAGATTTAGTTTCTTTTTGAACTTTATTTTTTCAATGATTGATTTATATTCAGCCGGAATCGTGATATCTGAAGCCAGAAGATTTGATTTCATATAGTGTGGTATACAGTTGATTTGTTGCTGATATTTTAAAAGATCACCATTAGGAATTTGGTTTAAAAATTGCATATTATCAAAAGAGTAGTACATGTTTTTCTCTAAAGTCAAATATGTGTTCTATGTACAATATACCCTTCTCATGCCATTCTTTATAATATATAGTCTTATTATTGCATTTAATTTCTGAGTTGTTCCATATGATAAATTTTCTGATAGCAACTTGTTCTTGTTTTGGTTTAAGTATGTTCCTAGATTTAAGGATGTCTTTAATAAATACGTCATGACCACATATACCCTTTATATCGTTTTCATCCAGACTACATTCAAATATAATGTTCCCTCTTCTTTTATCTATATATATTAGAATTTTTTTTTTTTTAAATTTGTCCATGATTATTTTCATCGATAAATCCTTTTTATCCAGCTTGCATTTATAGCATGTAAAAATATTTTTAACTTTGGAAAGTTCAATCCATCATTTTCTCGGGTATGATACAATTGTTCTCGCTTTATTTTATCCGTTTTGTTATTCCATTTAGAGGCAAAAATACATTTTATTATTTCGTCCATTAGTTGACCTGGAGGATTTGGTAGCACAGTAAATGGAAACACATTGAATTTTGGAATGCGAACGTTTTAGTTACAGAGACATTTCCTAGCAAGAATTATTTTCTGTGATACCACTGTTTAAGACATTTTTGAATTCCTGTATTTAAGGTATAACATTATTGGTTGAAAAGGATGAAATATCATTTGAAAATGTAATTCCTAGTGTTTTCGCTGATCTTGAGGTCCATGTGCATCGACTTTTTTCACTGAAATTTATTATCTTTTCATTTAAGCTGCTTACTTGAAGTACTTTCGTTTGCGATTAATTGATTTTTAAGCCTTATGTTGCACCATACTGCTGGATTTAATATATTATTTTTTTGTATGATAATTCACTTCCATTGTTAAAAAATGTAGCATCGTCGGCAAAAAGCGTTTGTTTAATTTGAGTGTTTTAATTTAATTCCTTCAATTTCAGGACAAGTGTTAATATAATTTGAAAGTAGTTCGATACATAAAAGAAAACTGAATGAAGACAATGGACCTCCTTGTCGTACACCTCGTTCTATTGCAAAACTATTAGAATTGTGACCATTGTTTAGAATGATTCCTTTAAAATCAGTTTAAAACAGCTTCATCCATTTAATAAGTTCAACTCCAAAATTAAAATGATTAAAACATTAAATTATGAAATTGTGATCAATGCTATCAAAATCAAGGATTATGAGTAACCTTGCCTTATGAGGACTATTTAGAAGTTCAATGACTCCTTGTATTAACCTTATATTTTCACCAATATACCTTCCCTTGATAAATCCAGTTTGAATTGGAATAAATGTAGTTATTATTCTTTTTTTGCAGTTGCCTTAGTTGCAATTTTATAGTCTAGGTAAAGTAGACTAACTTGACGCCAATTTGAAAGTATTTCGAGGTCTTTACCTGACTTAAGTATTCAGGAATTTACACCTAGATTTTTGCTATTCAGTAAGAAATTTGTTTTTGAATGAAAAATTGATTGGTTTGACGAAATGTTCTTTTAAGATATCCCAAAATACATAATAAAATTCAACTGTTAACCCATCTGAACCAGGGTTTTTATTTAGTTAAATTTTTTTAAGAGAATCTGTACATTCGGATTCAGTTAGTAAACCTTCACATTTTATTTTCTCTTCGTTGCTTAATGTTGTTGAAGGAACATCAAAAAAATTAATATCACTGTTAGTTTGTACTTGTTTTCTGTATTAACCTTCGTAAAAAAAAATCGTTGCTCATTTAAGATATCTTTTATGTTTGTAAATATAGTTTGGTTCGATTTAAGTTTAGCAATTGTTTTTTGTTCATATAGGCGTTTTTTTAAGACTAGCAAAATATTTACTTTTTTTTCATTATATTCTACATGTTGTGCTTTTGACCTAAATATCATTCCGTTAACTTTAAGTGTAGTTATTATGTCTTATTCTTGTTTAAGAATATTCATTTCTTCTATCTGATTGTCATTATTACTTAATTGTGTGTTTTCTTGTAGTTTATCGATTTTTCCGATTAAATCGTTTTCTGTTTTAACTTTTTCTTTGTTAGCATTAGTTGAACACTTGTGTGAAGTGGGTTTTTTATAGTCCCTTTGATTAGTTCCCATATTGTATTTGGGTTACATTTTTATAATTTGCCCTATTGCATTTTTTATCTGATGTTGATATTCAGTGTCATTAATAATGTTGTTGTTGATTTTAATGTAACCTGGTCCTCTAATTTGTTCATGTGTAATTATGATTTAGTATAACTGTTGACTGGTCAGTTTTAAATCCTGGTTTATTAAAACTTTCAGGTATTGTATTGCGTAAGTAATCAGAAATGAGAAAATAATCCATACGAGAGAATATGACTGGTTATGTAATATAGTGCCAAGTGTATTGGTGTACATTTGGATTGTTTTCGCGCCAAATATCAATCAAATTATGATAAGATATTATTTTGTTAAGTGTTGCTAGACATTTTTTTGAGTGTATCTATCATATCATTCTTCTTGTCAATGGAGGGGTGAAGCACAGTGTTGAAGTCACCTCCAATTATTATATTTTGTTCATTATTGTCAGCGAAAAACATTTCTTATCTGTCGAATAGCGTTGTTTTGTCATGATTTAGTCCAAAGACATTAACTTTATTATTAACTTGTACGTTAAAGGTAATTCGCCGACCAGCTACTAGCTCATAAAATTTAAGCATTTAACATTTGGTTCTTTATTTACAAGGAAGGCAACGCCTTCTTAATTGAACTTATTTCCACTAAAAAATAAAAAAAAATCCATTCTAAGTTCCAAGATTGAATTGTTGAATGGGTTTCTTGGAAAAATATATCATAATTTTTCGACTCTAGATATTTAAACACTTGAAAGCGTTTTGACTTATTGCCGGGTCCTTTAGTGTTTAGGTACAGAACATGATACCCATTATTTGAGGATTGAAAAAAAATGTGTAATACTTTCCCAGAAATTGACCAGTTGTCCCTCAAAAACATACGATTGAAAAATAATTATGGATTAGATCTATATTTGCCAGTGAAGAAAAATAATGAAATAAATAGCTTTGTCAAGCGTATGAGTAAATGTAAATGTTCGTGACAGACAGATAATTTTCAAAGTGGTGTGTTTTTGTACTTGAAATTATGCATTAGCATCATTGCAAAATCATTAAACCAACATTAAGAATAGTAACATGATATCAATAATGCTATGTTTTAGCGCGATTGCAAAAAAAAACATATTAATTTACAAGTGTAAGATTAATTGAATAAGGGTGTACTACTATCTGAATAATAGTTTCATGTGCTCATTTAATTGAACAAAATGCCTCAAAACAGTTAAAAAAAAATCATTTTCATATTATACGTATCAAGATATAGTTTAGACAAAAAGATGAAACCACTTCCAAAACTACCGAAATATAACAATCCTTTAACGTGTCAACATATATGCTCTAGCACAATTTACTAGCCCCTTTTATTCCAAGATAATCTATTGACTCTATGTTTTGTTTTATTTTGCTAGTACATAACCGCACATGGTTGAATTGTCTAATGAGTAACTATAATAATATACTTATAATAATAAACATTGTAATAATCTATGGATTATGCGACTGGTCATATTTATTGTACATCATATTTAAGTCAACCCTCCAGCATGACCATGGGTTCTGAAACATTTAGAAATTTAAATATATTTTTATGCCCCCGAAGGTGGGCATATTAAAATCGCACCGTCCGTCCGTCCGTTCGTCCGTCCGTCCGTCCGTCCGGCTCTATAACTTTCCCTTGTATGGACAGATTTTAAAATAACTTGCCACATGTGTTCCACATACCAAGACGATGTGTGGCGTGCAAGACCCGTGTCCCTACCTCAAAGGTCAAGGTCACACTTAGTGTTTATTCACAATGGAGTGCTGCATATAAGGACATAGAGTATAGGTTGTCGTGTCCGGGCTGTAACTTTCTCTTGTATGGACAGATTTTAAAATAACTTGCCACATGTGTTCCACATACCAAGACGACGTGTCGCGTGCAAGACCCGTGTCCCTACCTCAAAGGTCAAGGTCACACTTTGTGTTTATTTACAATGGAGTGCTGCATATAAGGACATAGAGTATAGGTTGTCGTGTCCGGGCTGTAACTTTCCCTTGTATGGACAGATTTTAAAATTACTTGCCACATTTGTTCCACATACCAAGACGACGTGTCGTGTGCAAGACCCGTGTCCCTACCTCAAAGGTCAAGGTCACACTTAGTGTTTATTCACAATGGAGTGCTGCATATAAGGACATAGAGTATAGATTGTCGTGTCCGGGCTGTAACTTTCCCTTGTATGGACAGATTTTAAAATTACTTGCCACATGTGTTCCACATACCAAGACGACGTGTCGCGTGCAAGACCCGTGTCCCTACCTCAAAGGTCAAGGTCACACTTAGTGTTTATTCACAATGGAGTGCTGCATATAAGGATATAGAGTATAGGTTGTCGTGTCCGGGCTGTAACTTTCTCTTGTATGGACAGATTTTAAAATAACTTGCCACATGTGTTCCACATACCAAGACGACGTGTCGCGTGCAAGACCCGTGTCCCTACCTCAAAGGTCAAGGTCACACTTAGTGTTTATTTACAATGGATTGCTTCATATAAGGACATAGAGTATAGGTTGTCATGTCCGGGCTGTAACTTTCCCTTGTATGGACAGATTTTAAAATAACTTGCCACATTTGTTCCACATACCAAGACGACGTGTCGCGTGCAAGACCCGTGTCCCAAACTCAAAGGTAAAGGTCACACTTAGTGTTTATTCACAATGGAGTACTGCATATAAGGACATCGAGTATAGGTTGTCGTGTCCGGGCTGTAACTTTCTCTTGTATGAACAGATTTTAAAATAACTTGCTACATGTGTTCCACATACGAAGACGACGTGTCGTGTGCATGACCTATGTCCCTACCTCTAAGGTGAAAGATACACTAAGTGTTTATTCACAAGGGAATTCTGAATATAAGGACATAACAGTGTAGGTTGTCAAGTATGGGTGGTATTTTTTTATGCTCAGAGGCAATTTAAAATAACTTGCCATATGTATTTGACACGTAAAGGCAAGATCAACTTTTCATGTACTGACCTTGTTCGTAGGTCAATGTCACATTCGGGGGCATTCGTCACATACTGTGACAGCTCTTGTTTTTATTTAAAGGTATAACACCATTGACAATTTTCGCTGCACATCTTGACTAAAATGAATAAATTTATAAATCATTCATTGTATCTAAGGTGACCTAGATATTGGTAATCTTAACATATTTGTGTTGTGTTATATTCAACAACTGTAAGAAATACATTAAGAATTCAAACGGTGTCTCAACAGTCAATTTCATATAATATGTATCAATATATAGCTTAGTTAAAAGTTCAACCACTTCAAAAACTACCAACATATTACAATCCTTGAACGTTTCAACATATATGCTCTAGCAAAATTTACCAGTCGCTAAGATTCCTGGATAATCTATTGACACTATGTTTTTATATTTTGCAAGTACAAAACCGCATATGGTTAAATTATCTAATGAGGTCCAGAACAATGATTTGTCAATCAAGAGTAATAGAACATCTTACAAATTAAAGATAAGCACACTGATTTTCATTATAAATTGTTAAACATAGTACAACAGTTTAAGGGTCCCTTGACTACAGCATGTCAACACAGGCATATACTGGTGATGTTTTGTAAGTTCAAAAATACATCAAAATTACTATCAGATGATATCCGGTATCAAGGACAACTTTAACAGTCTTCACAGTAAATATTTTTTAATTTATTCATACGGGCACATAAGTCCAGCGCAGGTGAACGAAAGTCCTTATCAATAATCACGAAAGTCCTTATGCGGTAATCACGTGATAGGGACTACTTCCTTTGCCGGAGTGATAGCAATCTTTATTTGGGCACCAAAAAAGCAACACCAACATTAAATAACTTCAAATATACACATACCGAAAGCATAGTTAAGGTGTACGAGTTATTGTGCTAGAATAAAACTACAATTAAGGTATTGTATAATAAAACGATTGTACAATGTACTATCGATAATTGGTTACTTGAGTTGAACCGATTATCGATAGGCAAACTCTATCCGAATCTCAACACTACAAAAGCTTGGCATGAAGTGTCATGTACACAATTGTCAGCTGTTTTACATGAAAAACAATATATCAGTGATAGTGCTTTTTCTATAGCTCTCACGGGTTGGACCGACTATTGAACTCATTCCCAAAGCCAAATTTGAAATATTTTACAAAATTGGACAAGAAAATCCCAATCAAAATCACGTTAGTAAAATCGTATATCGGAACCCGGGATCCGAAATGGCATTCGAATGTTCTTGGATATCTTAGTTGATTTCAAGATTTGAGGATTAGCACAGCCTATTGTTTAGCAAATCTGCCAGTTCACCAATTAAAGACAGTTTGCCACTGCAATATTTTTTTATTTTTTTTTGGCCAAAATAAAAATAAAATTATACTGTCTTTGACGATATTGACTTTTTCCCTGATTATGCCTCTGTTAGGCCCTTTGTTCAAAATGTACATAATAGCCATGAAATTAGAGTGCTTGATCTTTGTAAATCTATATGTATTTGCATTATAAATTGTAGAAGAGGTGACAGTTGTAAACATACTTTTTATTTTCATAACAGACATGCCGTAAATGATTACTTATTCACCCATGAATATAACTTTTCAATGATATCCAACTTAACTATTGGCGATTGACAAAATGAACAGTTATGAGGAAGAACTCTCAGAAAATTATAACTTCTGGAAAAACATGAGACATCGCTGCGAAAAATAACTTGAACTTTTACGGTACAAATTTTACAGAACCGGAAACTTACTCACAGTCCGAGCAAAAAGTACGCCAGTTCATATCTTAACAACTTGGTATCGATTCAAGCGACATGCAATCTGAATGTACATGCAGGCTTCCATAAAAAAGACCGCCCTATACCAGCAAGGTTTTCATTACTGAAGCAAAGGCAAACGATTATGGACGCGTTTCGGAAGAAAGGAAAGAACGGTACATTGGGCGGTAGGGTAGTGGAGGACCTACCAGAAAGCACTGTTAAATCCCGTACCGCACTATTCCTTGAACAATGTATAAGAGAAGGGAAATCAGCTCGATTTAAATTCGATGAACTCGTAGTGAACGGCGATGTATACGATAATAACTATGTATCCAAGACCCCGGTTGTTATTAGGAAAATAGGGAACTGGCCGAAGCCCAAAATGCAGCAACTTTGTAAATAGTTTGAAGTCGATTACTGTTTAGTCCATGAATAAACAAGGTCTAAATAAATACTCTAATTAATCAAACTTTGTGAATTTCTTCCACAATTTTGATGTGGTAGCATTATACGAAACATGGCAGACTAAAGCACAAGAATACCAGACACTTTTATATGGATTTTCTTGTAATGAACAGATGCGGAAATCTAATAAAAAACGAGGGTCGGAAGGCGTAGCAGTTTTTTATTAGTGACAGCATCATCATCTGTTTTAATAGAATATACGAACAATTCGTTGAATGCATCATTTTTCATACTTCGCATGCATTTACAGGATACAAAAATGATCTTATTTTAATATTTTCATACATATCGCCGGAAGGGCAGTTATCTACGAAAATGAATATAGTGACGGTGTTGATATTTTATGTCAAAAACTATTATTGGTTAAGTTGATTTTCCTTCAGCGACGATATTGTTAGCAGAGGCCCTAAACGCGCGGACAGAGGATCTCAAATACTTTATTCCTAATAATAATATATTTTTGGGGAAACCTCATATTCTAGCGACAATTTAAATATGTCAAGAGCAACCAAAGACTACACTTCAAATAATTTTGGTTCATCATTAATAGAACTATGTTGTAACTTGGACGTTCATATTTTGAATGGCAGAGTTAATGGTGACGAAAATGGTGAATTTACATGCACGGCAAATGGTGGAAAAAGTTTGGTTGGTTACATTATTGCATCAACGTCGCTTTTTGAGTTTATCGAACATTTTGAGGTTGGCATGGAATCGTTTTCAGACCATTTCCCATTAAAATGTATATTAAACCTCGAAAAATCGAAAGTACGTGATGCTTCGAATAGTGTTAAAAGTTCGTATCATAACAAATGGAGAGAAACATTAAAAGACACGTTTTAAAACATTTTTGTTGAAATTATGATGCTTTTGAACAAACTGTTTCAAATAAAAATGCAAAAAGCAAATTAGCAGAATTCATCGCTATAGTTTAGTTGGCAGGGATTTGTATGAAGAGGGGCAGTTAGAGAAAACACTATGACAAAACCTGAATGGTGGGATTCGGGGATTTGAAACATCAAACAAACAAAAGTTTGAGAAATATTTCGGGTCACAAACTCTTCTCCTGACTTGAATGACTATGATCAAACAAAGTTGAGAAATGCGTGGGCGAGGCATGAAATTACTGGAGATAATCCCAAGCTATTCTGGGATATTATTAATCAACTATTACGTATTTGACGAGATGGAGAGACAATTGCGGGACCCATACCAGACAATTGAAGACAATATATGCCAGAAATCGCTCAATATCGACCAAACTCGGCCAATATCAACAAAACTCGCCTAATACGAGTTTCCTCCGTTTTGATTGGCTACAAAACTCGCCTAATATAGGATTGGAGAAATGGGCCATTTTTATTGGCTGTCGAAACTCGCCTAATATGAGAAATATGCAGGAAATTATTTTTAACCGTAGCCATTTTGTTTTCCTTTATCGACTGTTTTGAAAATGTTGTGCTTCGTATGACTCTAATTGGAATACTTGAAACTATTGAATGATTGAATCTCTTTGTATGGTTTGATATTTCAGTTGTATTTAACCCGTTGGTGGATTTCACGACTATAATGATTTTGTACACCAACAAAATGGACGACGAATGTGAAACATTGGACGTTTAAGCAAACGATTTACGAAATTAAGACGAAAAGACATGCTTCCTTACAATGTACAGTGCTTTATTCATAAATATGTGCAATGTCACTTTAAGGATGCATGTCAAAATCAGCAAAATCAAGACACCATGAATGGATAAATACGGATTCAATATGAACTAAAGGTAAGTTGTACTTATAAGAATGTTTTAAGCAAAATGGTAATAGTTAATTAATAAAATACTTATTAATTAGGTGATTTCATATTGGCCAAGTTATTTGTCCTCGGTGAGCTGTATTTGCCTTCGCCCTTTCGGGCTCAGGCAAATACAGCTAACATCTGACAAATAACTAGGCCAATATGAAATCACCTAATTTATTACATTATAATATCAAACGTGCCAAGGGGATTACTCTCAGTTCAAATGACAAAGTTTCTAGCGGTGAGAGGTATGCATATTTTGAAAAACTTTTTTTAACGCTCAACATAGGCATTAATAATGCCAACATGTTGAACGAAGATTTGCCCCTTTACTTAGGGATGTAAATTCAAATGTGTTAAATCTACCCATTTCTGGAGAGGAAATTTTAACAATATTCGAACATTAAAACGAAATTGTTCGACAGGGATTGATGGTATAGGCATAGAAATGTTCAAATGTACTATTCATAAAACAATGTCTTACCTGCACAAACTTTTTAATGGAATTTTTGAATGTGGCGATTTCCCAGCAATTTGGAGTGAAAGCATTATCACCCCGATTCACAAAAAAGAAACTAAATGAGATTCAAACAATTACCGTGCTATATCGTTCAGTAACACAATAAGCAAGCTATTTATAAATATCTTATCTAAAAGACTTATGAACTAGTGTAATGAAAATGATATTATGGACGAGTCACAAGCTGGATTTAGGCGTGGTCATTCAACCAGTGATAAAATATTAAACAAACAGTCAATAATACAGAAATATACAAATCGAAATGGGGGGAGATTCTACGTATTTAACGTCCATTATTATTAGGCATTCAACAGTTGTGATAACCATAGACTCTGTGAGTGTCTCTCACGTTATACCATGAATGGGAAATTTCTTAAAAAAATCATTCCATGATGAAAGCGTGTGTTAAAGTCGCAAAGGTCTGATAAACTTCTTCGCGTATAATATAGGCACAAAACAGGGGTGTTTGAGCTCCCCGATATTTTTTGCATTGTTTCTGAACGATTTAGTTCATAAATTACGAATAAATACTAACAATGGTATCTTTATCTGTGAGGAAGTTGATAAACTGTATGCTTTTATGTACGCTGACGACGTCTCCAGCTTCGCAGAAACGGCTGTGAAATTGCAACGCATTACCAACAATATAGCGGACTTCAGTGATAAGGTTGGCATGAATGTTAATACAGAAAAATTAAGTTTTTTTTTTTCGAAATAGCGGACCACTGCGATATTACGAACAGTGGAAACTCGATTTCAATTGATTATAATGGAAATACACTGTGTGCACACACTATATACTTTTAATTCCTCCATAATGCTATGAAGAGCAAAACTTCAGTTTATAAATAGACAACATACAAGTTTACAACATGGCAGTATGCAATTAAAGAAATATTTAAACAACATGTACACTAATATAATTCATTTTCGGGTATATATATTTGAATTCCACAAAAATGGTATTACCAGGCCTGTGTCTTTTTATATTACTTTATCAATATTTACTTAACTGTACGAGTATAAGTAAACCTTAAGCATAATTTAAAGACCAATGTTATAAATACACTCTTTAAGACAATATCCACATTGCATGCATTTCCTAGATACGAAAACGAAATATCTTGATAAATTTGGTTAATGAATATCAAATCCTTTATACAGATAAATAATATATATAAATTGTCATAACGATATGCCAGCGTGTCTGGATTTATAAAATTTCTCGGAAATCTATGTGAACAAGCTGCAAATGACGTTCACAAGATATACAGACTTGTTTCTTTTGAGGCAATCAACAGCACATTCAATAAGTTTATTGCTCTGTATGACTGGCCTTAACGAAATTAAACTAGCATTATTCAATTGAGTGTCAGAGATAGTGAGAACATATCTCCACATCAAATGCCTTTTCGCATCATGAGCACTACAGAAGCAATTTCAGTTTTCAGTTTTCCATTTCAGTTGTTAAGCTAATAATATTCATCATTATTTTGTTTACAAATGAATCCAATATTATTGTTTTTGTTGGCCAGCAACCAAAGATATGCTGGTTTATTTTTTGGGAAGACTTTTAAACACTTTTCTAAATTCTTAGCAACAATACGTTTGATTGCACGTTGAGGCTGAATAATTAAGTTCAAGTCATGATTTTGATGAAGATAACTCTACATTTCCAGAGATAGACCAATCTATTTCTGTTATTGAAGTACGTAGTGCAATTAAGCATATAAAACGAAATAAATCGGCTGGTAGCGACTGTATTTTAAATGAGTACAGCGGTAGCGGTTCGAATCGATCCAGAAGATTCTATTTTATTGTTTTAACGTTGTAGATACAGTAATAAACCATTGTTTGATATTGATAGTTACGAAATAATTGATATACGAAACATTCTGATTTTAATCACAGGAAAATGCAAAAGGAAAGTTTCATTGTTTCATTTTTCGAGTATCAATATTAACAATTGATGGCCGCAAGTAATATAATGTTATTAACTAGGTGATTTCATATTGGCCCAGTTTTTTGTCCGAGGTCAGCTGTATTAACCTGAACCCGAATGAAATCACCTAATTAATAAGTATTTTATTAATTAACTCTTGCGTATGTAACGACATTTTGTTTAAACAAAATAATACCTTACCTTAAGTTATTATTGAATCTTATATATCCCTTTTTATTCATCGTTTCTGCTATTCACTACGAGATTTTACTATTTCTGACATATATCCTTTATTGTGACATTACACAGACTTGTGAATAAAGCTGATTGTACTGTACAGTTTAAGGAAGCATATATTTTCGTGAGTATTTCGTAATCTTTTGCATTAAGTTTAATATTGTTTTCACCTTCGTCGTCCATGGGTCCGTTTCTTAAATCATACTTGTCATACAATCCACCAATAGGAAAAATACAACTGTAATATCAAACCATATAAAGTTATTAATTAATTGGCTATAAATTCAAAATATGTTTTTTTGTTTCTCATGTCCAATTTTCAAAACAGTTGGTAAACCGAAAACAAATTAATTAATTAAATTAAATTACAACATTCTCATATTAAGGCGAGTTTCGACAAAAAATGAAAATGGTTCGTTCCTCCAATCACGTTGTTGACGAGTTTATTATCCAATCAAAATGGCATGCATTGTCGTCAATTGTCAAGTAATATTGCTACAATTGCCCCTGTATCGCGTCAAATACGTGAATGCTTATAAATAATGTTGTATAAAGCCGTGCACAATTCAAGCACATCAATGCACTGAGTCTGTTCTAAGTATATTGATCCTAAAATAAGAGTACCATGACTTATTGTTTTAAATAGTGTTAGTTCTTCATCTGTTTTTTTCGTATTGATACTTATTAAAGCAACCGGACAATTTAGTCCTTAAGCAAGATAAATACAGGTACAGTATAATATTTGTATAATAACTAACTTTTACCCCCAGATATTGTCCCTCGAGAAAGAAATTACCCAAAACACGAAGATGATAGCCGCCATCTGTGCCCTTGCCAAGAACACACACGATCGCTCTGAGATCAAACGAGACTTCAAGGCTAGTTTTAGAGTAAGTTAAATGGTGTTATTTTTCTGCTTGTTTTATGTTAATTAATTGGTGTAGAAAATGTACAACATGTGTCATTTATGTTAGAAATTAATATCTAACTCAATGTATGAGAAAAAGGTAACAGTCATCAGCCAAAATATTTATAAAGTGGTCCATGTTTATCCAAAATCATATATTTACCAATCAAATCATTTAAAGGATATGCCTAATGTACTACACTTACAGGTACATCGCCGAAAAATGTAAAAAATAATATGTTGACCAAGATCATGAATAAACTTGACATAATGGACACAAAACTGGCTCAACTCGATACTATTTTCCAGCCAGCAAAACATATGGGACGCATGAGTTACCCATCTGGTTCCCACATAGGTTTTGCAACAAAGCTCCATGTGGGTCGCATGTGGGCAAGCCCATATGTGTTGAATGTGCGACCCATATAGCCCCAAATGGGTTTTGGAACAGGGCTCGATTTAGGACCCATATTCGACCCTTATGGGTTTTTGAACAGGGCTTGATATGGTATACATGGTATATGTGGGCTGTATATGGGCCGTACGTAGGCAATACATTTGGAGCAAACCGTTACTTGTTATTATATATTGATTCCAATTACCTAAAATATTTGATCTTGAGTGTTCACCAATTGCATAACTGTCATTTCATTTGTTATCTAGATCGACAGCTATGTTGTGAAGTATAAATGGCATAATGTCAACATAAATTATATTACACAACAAAAATAGCAAAACTTTGTTAAGTTTATTAACATGAACACATTAGAAATGTAAAACAAGATGAACAAACTAAAACAAAATCAACAAAAATTAAATAATGACAATGTTAGGACTTTGCGTTATACTGTCAATATAAAAGTTTCACACAAGAAAAAATGTGACTGAAATTTTGACACATTTTTTCAGTTAGGTTTGACAATTTATTTGGGAATTTGATTAATATAACTTGATAATAAGTGTAAACTTTGTTTTATTGATTGTATATGTCACCTGAAGCTGTCAAACTGAAAAAGCGTGTCTAAAATTACTTAACGAATGTGCTTAAAAAATACACAAATCGAAGGAGGCACAATGCTTATAAATGGAGTGCATCTACACTTTAAAAGTATAACAATATTGCTTAGACATAAAGCAGCATTTCAAACCAGAAATGAAATAACAGTTTCTAGTTAATTGGCATTTTGGAATTCAATCACAAAAATCATACATGTAAAATAAAAAAGTAAAAACAAAAAAGGAGCAAAAATATACACAAACCAGAACTATTGACTAACATAATAAATGTACCTTGTAATACTGACTAGTGAACTGACATGACTGAATGTTAAAACATATATATTCTTATTTCCTCCATGTGTAAAGAGTTACATTACAAAATACATATGAGACAAAAGTAGAGCAACAGTATATAACACATATTTACATAATAAGATTATATCATTTAGACCCGTTTTATTATTGCCTATCAAGAAGGATTATTTAATATATACACACTCACTCCATAGTTTAAAAACAATGTATCTACCATGCACAAACCAGGGATCACTGTTATGGCCAGGGGAAAAAATGGTGTTGATATAATCATAATCATTTGGCCCTAATTTCTCGAACGTTCATTAGCGTAACACACTTAAGTAGCTTATTTCATTCAGCCAAATTCCTTACTTAATCTTGATTTTACTACATAAAAATAAGTTTATCGTGAGTGTATCAAAGTGTCAAATGGTGTGCTCTGGATAATAAAATATTATAGTAAAATAAAAAACCGATATCATTTCTAGATATAATGATAATTATTCCATGCTAACAGGTTTCGCTTACATTGTTCATCAGGGAAACAACACTCGAAGTTAAATATGACATTATTGGCGACGTAACTTGGAAACATTTTTGTGTTCACATATGTACACGTGTTGGTAAATGAAATCTGACGTCGTCACATTTTTTTAGAATTGGATTAAAAATGGTTATAAATAGATTTCCTAAGATAACCTATCTGAAACATCAGCGTTATGCAGTTTATAAAAGGGAAATATTAAATATTAAGAGTCTACTTTTGAACAATCATCCAAATGTGAGCTAAACATATTTGTCTTGTTGATGGGTCTCTTATTTGTCATGGACAGTTCCTCTTATGATTATACAAAAATGAAAAAGCAACATGGATTTGCCTAATAATATAGATAAGAAGTGCTCTCCTTGCAACCCTCGAAATGACCGCGAAATTATATGACAAGTTACAAAATCGTTAACAAACAATTCTTCTACATGAAAGTCATCAGTTATTCACTTGAAATCGAGTAAGGCTTTGAGATAAGAACAAAACCAAATTGTTTAAAATCAAAATGCTATAAATATAAAAACAACTTGCTTGAAAAGTAAAATAAGAACCTTTACCCTTTCTTTAAAGATGCCTACCTTTGTTGTTCACTCAATCGCGTTCAGCATTCGCACGTAAATAAAATATCACGTAAAAAAAAATCCGCATATTTTTTTTTTAAATATGCGACTAAATTGCTACTAAAACACAATTGCAATATGATTAGATTTAAGAAATTATAAAAACAAAATGAAATTACGGAACAATATCTGTTCCTTGGTGTATATATGTATCATCGCTACAACATCGTGCCTTACCATCTAACACTGCCCTACTATGATTATAATGCCGAGTATATGGGACTCATATGGGACCTATCTGGGACATATAATGGCAAAAGATATGAAGCCCTTGCATGAAATAATGAACTTTTTTCACATAGTATCGATGTTTACATATTATCATTTAACACTGATCTTATTTTCCCTTTGTTACTCCAATTAATATAGATGAGCAGCTATATGGGTCCCATCTGGGTCTCATTTGGGCATTCTTAAACATATGGGTCCTATATGGGCCCCATATTGGCTTTTTGCACAGATTCAGTCCAAATAGGACCCTTATAGCCTTGCTTGCTTGGTCAATCCAGTGTAAATAGCGATTCGCTTGGATAAAATTGAACACAAGATCAGCGACTTCGAGGGCAAAATCCGTGACATTAAGATAAGACGTAAGTTCGATAGTTAAACAGTGGCGGATCTATCAAACCAACATGAATTACTCGGCTCATTGGTGAAAAATGCCAAATATGCAAAAGAAAAACTCGCTCAAAGACGAAATACAGGACTTACAATGTCACAGTATGCTGGATAACCTTCTGTTCCGTAAGGTCGCCGAGGAGAGAGACGAAAATTGTGAACAAAAAATTCACAAATTCATCGAGGATCAACTAAATAACCCAAACGCCTCAAATGACATTAGGATCCAGCGCGCCCATCGCATAGGGCGCTTACAATGCAGCCAAGACGCGACCGATCGTCGCAAAATTCGCCTTCTACCCGAATCGTGAGTGGGTACGCCAGGCAACCCGCCAGGTCAAGGGCGGATCCATCGGGGTTTCCGAGCAGTTTCCGAGGGAGATCATAGAGACGCGCCGGAAGTTGATCCCAGCTATTCTCAAGGCTCGTGAGGAGGGGAAGAAGCGTTCATCAGGGTCGACAAACTATTCACCAATAAGCGTCTCTATAGAGACGGTGAGTAGGATGGTGGTGAGGATGTGCCAGGATGTGTATCAAAGAACATTGAAGGAATTACATTAAGTAAAACATCGGACTCGGAATTTGTTAATCTATTTTGTGAATATGACATTATTTGTTTAAACTAAACATGGACAAATAGTACGTCAAACTATAATTTTAAAGGCTAAAGTAATTATATACATTCATTCAGAAAGTATCAGAATCGCAAAGCAAAACGCTCTTGTGGCGGCTTAATAATATATGTTGAAAACAAATTATGACATTTACATGGGCGTTACATACATAGCACCAGAAGCATCTCCTATACATTACATGTATACTGTAGACATCTTTAGACAAATTAAAGAAGATAAAACTCATTATAGTCAGTTTGGTAAGAAATTATTGATAACGATCGTAGTATTGATCATGATGACGTATTACCTATTGCTATTCCAACACATAGATCATCACGTGACTTAACATCTTATCGCTTCGGTGATTATTTACTTGACCTTTGTAATGCTTTGTGCATGACCTATAATGGGCAGAGTGTTGTTGATTATTTAATCACTTATCTCGATAATTTTGATTTAATAGGGCATTCCAGTGTAGAGGATTTCATTACTTTTTCGAATCATGCACCACTTTCATTTCCTTTGAAAATTAATACTAGACATGATGATGTGCTTTCAGCTAATATTAGCTTTATTTTGATAGGGCACGGGCCATTAAGAATGATTGGTATGATAGTGAACACAAGCGAAAACACAGTGTATATAAAACACTGTCTCTCTTTATAATATATCTTTATCAGATGGGGATAGAATAGCAGCGTTTAGCGCAAGGAATGATTACAAATATCAGTATAGAACATCTAAGAATAATTTTAATAAGGCGCGATGTAAAAAGAAATGCGAAAGAAGGAATTTTGGAAGATATATAAGAATAAATTAAGAGTAATTTCGGGGACAATATATCAAATAGAGAGTTTAAGGACTATTTTGATAATTTGATGTCAAATTTAGATGTGCACCCTAATGAGGAAAGTAGGAAGTATGTTGAGGATATCGACAATAATGCCAATAATGGCCCTACTTTTGATGGTATGGATGAAGCTATATCTTATCAGGAAATTGTTAATGTTGTAAGGAATTTTGGCAATAGTAAAGCTTGTTCTCTCGATAATGTTATGTATGAGTATTTTAAGTCATGTATACCTGTTGTAATTAATCCCCTAGGGATGTTCTTTAATCATATAGTTGATATGAGATCGTTTCCCAGTAGTTGGGCAACAGGAGCTATAATTCCTATGTATAAAATGGGAGAGCAAACGGACCAAAATAATTTTAGAGGTTTAACACTTATAAGTTGTTTTGCTAAACTATTTACAGTTATATTAAATGACTGGCTAAAAAGTGGGCAAAAGAGCACGATATTTTGGCAGATGCTAAGTAATGACAGTACGGTTGACCCTGTGTTTATACTTAACTCCCTTATAAAAAGGCAATCAAGCAAAAAAAAATTGAATTGTTGTTTCGTAGACTTCCGGAAGGCATACGACTGCATTGATAGAGGGCGCCTTTGGTTTAAACTTATCGAACTTGGTATAGATGGAACGTTTTTGTCCTTGCTGTGGTCGATGTATAGTGAAGTGAAAATGTGTATTAAACATCTTGGTTCTTTGTCAGATTTCTTTGACAGTCATATTGGCTTGTATCAAGGTGAATTAACATTGCCGATTTGTTTTTCTCCTTTTTAATCCACCGCCACGGAGTGCGGAGGGGATGATATGAAAGTACTTCGTCCGTCTGTCAGTCTGTCCGTCCGTCCATCCGTCCGTCTGTCTGTTTGTCGGTAACATTTCGTGTCCGGGCTATAACATATCTATGCATTGATGTATTACCATATTACTTGGAACAAATGGTGTCCTCATTGAGACGATGTGCAGTGACCTTGACCCGCGTCCATACCTCAAAGGTCAAGGTCACACGAGACATTAAAAGGGGAGAGTACATATACTCGTGTCTGCGCTATAACTTACTTATGCATCGATGGACTACCATATTACTTGGTACAAATATTGAACTCATTGAGACGATGTGCAGTGACCTTGACCCGGGTCCATACCTCAAAGGTCAAGGTCACACGAGATATTTAAAGGTCAGAGTACACAAACTCGTGTCCGCGCTATAACTTACTTATGCATCGATGGATTACCATATTAACTAGTACAAATGTTGTCCTCATTGATATGATGTGCAGTGACCTTAACCCGCGTCCTTACCTCAAAGGTCAAGGTCACACGAGACATTGGAAGGTCAGAATACACATGCAAGTGTCCGCGCTATAACTTACTTATGCATTGATGGATTATCATATTACTTGGTACAAATGTTGTCCTCATTGAGACAATGTGCAGTGACCTTGACCCGGGTCCATACCTCACAGTTCACATGCTCGTGTCCTCACTTTAACTTGCCATGATGGATTACCATATTACTTTATCGAAAATACTTAAGGCTTGCTACTCTAGTATTTCATCGATGCTATAAATCAAGGACTCATTTTCCGTCTTTTTTTAGCCAAAATAACCTTGACAATGATCTTACCTACACTACACACAAGCGCACTCTACCAAGCATTATCATTATGTGCAACAAGTTTAATATTTAAAAACAACAATGGACACAAATGTGATAATATTTATAACATGTTTTTTCTTTCAAAAGCAGTAAAACAATGTTATGACGTCACCACAATATATGTATCACTATATCGAAAATACTTAAGGCTTGCTATTTCATCGATGTTATAAATCAAGGACTCATTTTCCTTCCTATTTTAGCCAAAATAACCTCGACATTGATCTTACCTTACACTACACACAATATGAAAAACAAATATCCTTTTATAATATGTTCAAATATCCAAGAATATTTATAATACCGATCAAACAACTTGTATTTCCTACAATTTTGGTCAGTTTCAACGTACCAGTCAGGTTGCGTTGCGAGAAAAACAAAATGTACTTAAAAACAACGGCATCGGATATAGCCGTCCTTCATTAACAACAAGGTTTTCATCTTACAGTTGATGAGAAATCGGTTTATTTGTTGTTTTTCGAAGATGATGCAGCTATTCTGTCGGAAACTAGGGAAAGCCATTTAAATTGTGGTATTTAGAAAAGGTAGTCGGTAAGCTAGAAATGATATATGGAAGTACAATGGTCAAGATGTTGAAACTGTCAAATCATTTAACTATCTCGGTGTAGTATTTCACTATGGTAGATAGTTCATGCAGGCGTCTAATACACTGGATGGCAAGGCATTGCGGTCTATGAACTTACTTAAGGCTTTAATCAAACGTAACCAGATCCCCATTGATATGTGCAACTTGTTTGATGCATTCGTTTTGTCAATTCTTCACTATAATTCAAACATGTGCGGTTATATTCAGCCGGAGGTGATAGAAAGGGGTACATAGGAAATTTTTCAAGTGGCTGCTTAATGTCAAGCTCTCCAGAAATTTATTGTCACTTTTTGTAAAGCTAGGCAGATGTCCGCTATATATTGAGAGACATATTCGCGTTATTAGGTATTTCCTTAAATTATACAAAGAGAAAAAAGATAATTGTATCCTCAGGGCAATAATACATGATCAATATAGGGATCTTGATGATAATCCACAAACAATAAATTGGGTCTCTAAAGTAAGATGTATTCTTCAGTCATGGGATGAGTGTTTATATCCTTAGTCTGTTTATATAAATTCATTTGTTCCCATGTTTAGAAATAGATTAAGAGATGTATACATAACTAGTTGGCGAGCTACCATGGAGACACAGTCATTATTGTATTTATATAAGGAAGTTAAGTATATTCCAATTGTCAAACTTCATGGTATTACTTAATATAAAATATAGAAATGTTCTAGCTAAACTCATATTATCCTCGCATAACTTGTATATTGAACTAGGTAGACATAACAATATCCCTAAATAAGATATAAAATGTACACTGTGCCATTTAAAAGGATATAGAAGTTGAGTTTCAGTTTGTTTGCCCAATGTATAATGACATATTGCAGACTTATATTCATAGATATTATGTTAGAAATCCCTGTATAATTGAATTTATATCATTACTAAATTCCCTTATAAATCTTTGTTCATAAAATAAGCTATTTTCTATATTAAGGCTTTTAAGATAAGAGACATAAATATATGATATTTTAAAAGACATTCTCACATATTTTGCTGTTAAATGTGTTAGTTGTGTGTATACCATATGTTTTGTTGGTAAAGTTACCAAAATATCCATATACATTACTTATTTATAACATGCATACATTTTTTCATTCTGTGTTTTAAACGATGAGCTGTATACGCTGAAGTTAAATAAACATAATGTTCTGTTCTTTTCTGTTCTGTTTAAATGTCAAACTTAGCTTAAAGCTGTCGACAACAACTCTTATACAATTGGCTGCTAATAATGATAAAGGTGATTAGTTGATACATAAATTTAATTAAAGAAAAAATATAATTGTGACATTATTTGTAATCATTGAATCGGAAGTTGTCAACATTTGACCTATTATTGCTTTTGTTTATGGTTGTTTCGACATTCTAAAGTCCCCAAATTTGTCATGCATGAGGTCACAGGACACCAAGCTGAAAACCATGACATACTTGAGAACAAAGCTATCATTTTTATTAATAGTGTTTGCTATAAAGTAACTGGGTAAAGATAAGCCTTCATGTTTGAGCATGTTTTATTTGCTTCGGTCTACACATGAACTCCCATATCTAAACGGTAACAAGTAAAATGAGCCTTCTATGACTGCTTTGTGTATATATTAGAACGCCTGTCACTCATACCGCACGCTATTTATCTAACGGTGCCATTGATAACATAGCACACCACAGTTATTTCACCCGCAACCCTTGTATTCGATCATATACACCAGCGCTGATGTAAACTCTCAATAACACCGGTCATGGGTGCAGTAACTATTAAATCGTCGTTAAAGTAAACACATATAATGGGCAGCATGAAGGGTTATGCTCTTGAGAGTGGGTGAAAAATGGGAGAATAATATTAGTTAGTCTATTTAAAAATTATTAACCCTTCTATCTAACCATTCCAGGAGATGAAGCGTCGTGCGAGGATGTTGGCCAGTGAAGACCCCGAGGAAGATGATGACAGCGACGACGATGATGGGGACATTGCCAGTACTGCTGACAAACTACAAGTATTCTGTTGCAGCTCCACTGAGTATCAGAAGCTGAGAAAAAAGTCCAACACTGATGGGCCTCCAAAGGTGGGGAAACATGCTGAAGATGAAAACATTTTCTTTATGAGAAATACATAATTTTTTTATTGCTTATGAAAATTTTCTTTATGAGAAATACATATTGTTTATGAAAATTTGGTACCTAGCCGTACACATGCTTCTCAACTAAACATAACGTAAGCATTTGCATAAAACAAAAACAAATAAATTGGCAATTGAACTTGGCACTTTTGTAGTTGTGAAGAAGCAGACGAACCATTTAACAAATTGGAATCATACACTTTCATCTTATATCTCCTGACTTCCAGGTGTTCAGTAACTTGAAGGAAACCCAGATACCTGATATGCAGAAATACGTACACGAGATGACTAACATCCGGCAGCGTCAATCCTTGGAAGGACTTATACACAACCTGGGCAGGCTCGTGTTTGACATGCACATCTACTTCTCTGAGGGTTTAAACACGGCAAGACAGACTCATTTTTGACATGCATATCTACAATTTGGAGGGGAGAAATACGGTAAGACGGTAAGATAGGTTTGTGTTTGACATAAATATATTCACATTAGAGGAGAGAAATCTGGTCAGGCGGGCTCAGGTTTGACATAAATATCTACATTTTAGATGGGGGGGGGGGGCAATACGGTAAGGCAGGTTCCCTTTGACATAATCATCTACAACTTGGAGGAGGAAAACAAACGATAGGCCGTGCTCGTGTTTGACATCAATATTTGGAGGGCAGAAAAACGGTAAGACAGGCTCATGTTCGAAATGTACATATACACCACGTAAATGCGAAAATACGGTAAAGCAAGCTCGTGTTTGACATGCACATCTACATCTTCATAGGAGTAAACACGGTAAGGCAGGCTCATGTTTAATATGCACAACTACATCACGACGGAGGAAACACAGTAAGGCGCGCTCGTGATTAATATGCACAACTACACAACGAAGGGGGAACACGGTATGGCACACTCGTGTTTAACATGCACAACTAAACCATGAAGGGGGAATCACGGTAAGGCACGTTCGTGTTAAACATGCACAACTACACCACGAAGGGGGAATCTTGGTAAGGCACGCTCGTGTTTAACATGCACAACTACACCATGAAGGGGGAATCACGGTAAAGTGGGCTCGTGTTTAACATGCACAACTACACCACGAAGGGGGAATCACGGTAAAGCGGGCTCGTGTTTAACATGCACAACTACACCAAGAAGGGGGAATCACGGTAAAGCGGGCTCGTGTTTAACATGCACAACAACACCACGAAGTGGGATTTACGGTAAGGCACGCTCGTGTTTAACATCCACAACTACACCACAAAGGGGGAATCACGGTAAGGCACGATCGTGTTTAACATGCACAACTAAACCACGAAGGGAGGACACGATAAGGCGGGCTCATGGCTGACATGTACTACTACACCACGAAGGAGGAAATACGGTAAAGCGGGCTTGTGTTTGACATGCACAACAATACCACGAAGGGGGAACACGGCAAGGCGGGCTTATGTCTGACATGCACTACTACACCACTAAGGAGGAATCACGGTAAAGCGGGCTTGTGTTTGACATGCACAACTACACCATAACGGGGGAACACTGTAAGGCAGGCTCATGTTTAACGTGCACAACTTCACCTCGGAAGGGAACCATGGTTAGGCGGACTCGTGTGCACATCATGGAGGGAAAATGGTAAAGCAGGATGATATAAAACGTTGCAAGGCGTACATCTACACCTCCGAAGATTAAAACGTCAAGGCGGGCTCATGTTCGACATGTATTTTAACACGTCCGAAGGTGAAAAACTGTAATTCAGGCTAGTTTTTTACATAAATATTTCCACATCGGAGAGGGTAAATACGGTAAGGCAGTCTCGTGTTCGAAATGCACACATACATTTCGTAGGATATAATACGGTTGGGCGGAATCGTGTATGACATGTATATCCATACCTCCAAGGGTAAAATATGATAATGCAGGCTCAAGTTCGAAATGCTCATCTTATACATCTGAGTGTTAACTATGATAAGGCTGGCTAGTGTTCGTCATGCACCCCCTTAACCTCCGATGATTAAAAACGGCAAGGCGGACTCATGTGCAACCTGCATATCTAAATTTCCGAGGGTAAAAAACAACAGTTAGGCGGGTTAATGTTCGACATGCACATCAACATACCCGAGGGTAAAAAATGGCAAAGCGGGCTCATGTCCGACATGCAAATATGAATCATCGAGTGTTAAAACGGTCAGTCTGGCTGATGTTCGACATACACATCTACATCTTCGAGGGTTAAAAACGGTAAAGCGGGCTCATGTCCGACATGCAAATCTGAATCTTCGAGGGTTAAAACGGTCAGTCGGGCTGATGTTCGACATGCACATCTACATCTCCGAGGGTTAAAAACGGTAATTCGTGCTCATGTTCCACATTCACATCTACATCCCGTAGGTAAAAATGGCAAGGTTGGCTCATGTTCGACATCCACATCTACATCCCGTTGGTAAAAAACGGTAAGGTTGGCTCATGTTCGACATGCACATCTACATCTCCGAGCGATAAAAAAGGTTAGGTGAGTTCATGTTCGACATCCACATCTACATCCCGTAGGTAAAATAATGGTAAGGTTGGCTCATATTCGACATGCACATCTACATCTCCGAGGGTTAATAACGGTAAGGTGAGCTCATGTTGGACATGCACATCTGCACCTCTGAGGGTAAAAAACGAACTTACTACTATCTGCACAAACCAAATAACATTATAAATCATAGAGTTTTGTCCGTCTGGCGTGAAACCTGCCGGGATTGCCATCGAAACTGAGTTAAAGAGTCTGGACACCAACCTGGATCCCGTGTTACAGAAGTTGTCTGCCGACATAAACGATATATTTGACCACATTGTGAGACCAAAGATAGAGGAGGGAGCGTCCAGTGCCTCTGCGAAGGCTAGAAATACATGTGCCAAGTGGGGTGCGCCAGTAAGTAATATATTTTTGTCGAGCGATACTCAAGAAGTTTCATATAAAACATGTGAGACAGAATTTGTTTTTGTCTGATATAAATAAAAAGCAAAATGTAGAAAATAATGAGATCATGAATGAATAATATTGAAATTGAATCATTCTGCATTAAAAGTCACTTTAAACTTAATTGGACAACGAAGACATAAATGATTTTAACAAAAGCGTCACAAACATATTTTGTTTTCAGTCTATTCGAGATAGAACAAGGAACAGGAGTGAAGGAGGTCTGAGTTGTCCAACCTACAAAGCCACCACCCGTCGGAATGGGGAGTTTACCTCACCCACATTTGGACAATTTGATTTCAATGAGGACCTTGCTGCACCTATGTATCGGAACATGCCCATTGTCTGGAATACGGTATTCAGGTTGGTGGTTACAAAGTCTTTATAATGTTTCTTACTTGTTGACGTCACTCTCTTAATAATATTTCATGTATTACCTTAGTTTAAATTGTATTTATTTTACAACAATTTTGAAGAAAGTTTTATTCATTATTTACTAGGTCATTCTCGTAGACACAGTGTTGCGCGAGAGTGTTGTCTTGTGTTGTGGGGGAAACCGGAGAACCCGGTGAAAGCCTACTTGTCCGACTTTGTGAACACCAACCAAACTCATTTTCGCCATGGCCGCATGATTTTTAATTCTGTTACCAATTTTAATGCCAATACAATCACCTTGTAACAGTCATAAGAGAAGTAACAAGAAAGATAATATGTATACTAAGGTTCATTGGAATATCGTGAAAGGTTTTTGAGCAATAGCCGACACTTACACGTTTTGCAAGAGACAATACACACATGTATAGCAATGCCTATCACGCTGAATGTTACAATTGCCAAGTTATTTAAGGGAAAAATGGCGTTTGTTCCGAAGCACTATTGTCTGAATAAACTGTTAACTGTTTACATTAAGGCTTATGTTCATACAACACAGTATTTCACAATTTGTACTGAGCAAGTAAGAGATAATTGTTCAAGCTCTTTATAACAATTGCATATAGCACCGATTATTGGGTATACAGTTTAACAATGTAAACATGAAATTCAAAATTGTAATTCTTGCATTTTCGTTATATTTATAAGATCAGGCCGTATGTGTATTAGCTGTAAAACATTTTGTAACATGAGAATATATGACATTCTCCAGTGGGAGGCTGTCGCAGGTGATGGAGGGACTGAAGATTGACATCAAGGACCTTATAGAGGACTTCACTGGCAAGCTACCGAGTCAGCTTGAGTTCCTTGGGATTGACGTCATCCGGACTGACAGCCTCGCTACGCAGGCCATTCGCTCTGCAAAGAACAAGATTGGCTGGCATCTATTTGTCTCCCAGAGTTTATTTATGATAAGGATAAGGTTTTTTTAGATTTAAACAGCCTTATTCCTGGCGTCAACAGTCAGTATGTTCGTATGAGTGATATGAAATTGCGATAATGCCAGAAAGCACTGTACCATAACTATCAACTATGTTGCATACTACCTTATCCTAATAACCCTACAATAGTTATCAGACATGTAACCAAAATCAGGAAACAGTTAAAGTTTTGACGAAGTAATTTAAACTCGCAAGTTTACTCACGACTTGTTCAGTAGCTTAAAGTGCTCCAAGCAGATCTGAATTTTCACCTTTAGGTTTACTTTCCTTTAACCACCTCCGCATTTTAAGCTGACGGAGATGGTAAGCAAGCTGAAGGATTTGGTCACGACTCGGCAGAAGGACATTTCCCGCATTGTGACGCCCCACATCAAGACAAAGATGCTTGACGTGTTGACGTGTATAGGCGGTGTGCAGCTGACTCTGGCAAGGGGGTATTTGACCGCATGAAGGCGTACATGGCCCAGGGTATCGACAACGAGCGCGGCTCCATGTTTGATGAGGCAAAACAGATGCTCATGGAACAACTGAATAAACTGCGGGTAAGCATTGTTGTACCGTCTTTCTTAATTGTCTGAAAAGTAATTAATAGTTTGAAGCTCTAGAAAGGTTATCAATCTCTTGAGAGGGAAACGGCAAATAAACGAAAAGTCTGCATGCATAAAAGCAAAGACGTACAAGCATGAAAAGGTCACTGCAATTCAACACTTAATTGTAATGAATATTGAGTAAGAAATTTTCTTTCGAACGGCGTTTGTTTACTCTTTAACAATTCGTCTAGCTTTATGATAATCAAGTCTCCTGACTCTGGCAAAGGTGGCGGTATGGGCCAGTGATGGTGATTTTAGCTCATAAGTTTGGCAAAGAAAAAGAAATATCGAGATATTTTGATAGCCTTGTTGTTGTCGGTGTGGGCTTTTACTCAAAAAACATTCAAGATATTCCAATGAGCCTTGGTGTAAATGTTGCCCTTTCTATTTCTTTTGTTATGACCTTTACCGTGTGATTGTATTGGCAGTAGAATAGGTAACACAATAAAACATCATTTGGCTAGGGCGTATGTGAATTTTTTTGTGGTCACCAAGCCGAACAAATGGGTTTTCTCCGAGCTCTCCGGTTCCCCCACAACGCAATGCCATACTCTCGCGCAACGTTGTGTCAACTAGAGTAACGTAGTATAGGTTAACGTAACTCTTCTTACAAGCATTGTATATCAAATAAAGTTTAATCTAAACCTTATAAAAATAAATATTGCATTTATATGTTGTATTCTTGTTCCAGACGGAACTAGTTCAGTTTGTTAAGGGTGTGACAGTCTGTCTTATCACAGACTTGAGGTGGGGTTTCGAACCCCTGTGGAAGGCTACATCTAAGTCATTGGTCGCGCCACAGGCATTTGCAAAAGGTGAGAAAATTCTGCGTTTTAGTAATGAACAAACACAAATTGTTATGCAGAGATAGAATATAAGTTCGGTCAAAAGGACGCCGTTAAAATTCCTCGGGATCAGCCCTCTGTTATGTATTAGCAAGGTATACATCGCACTGGTGAATAAAAGACTTACCTGTTACTCTGAAGAAATCAATATACTCGCCGACGAACAAAATGGAAACAGGAAAGAACGGTCGTGTGAGGACGAAATTTTCAACCTTTACAGAATCATCAAGAATTACACCAATGCGCCTTCATCGACCTTAAGAAGGCCTTTTATTTTGTGAACAGGTACTTGATGCTCTACAAACTATTACTTCTGGGTGTCGACAGTAAAAAATATAACAGCATTAAGTCAATTTATAATCATACGGCGTCCACCATTTACATTAACAACAAGTTAACATAATGGTTTGACTGCAAGTCTTGAGTATCTCAAGGAAATAATGTGCCAGATTTTTTAATGACCTCGTCACTGAAATCAATAGCCCTGATATTGGTGTGGAAGTTGGTGATCTTTCCGTGTCCATATTACTCTATGCTGATGATACAGTGCTAATTGCCATCTTAGATATAGGCTTACAGACCATGCTCAATACTCATAAAGTTTTGTGCAAGAAATGGCGAGTCCTCATAAACACTGATAAATCTAAATGCATGCATCCACGTCCACGTTCGAGACAAACAGACTTTCGTGTCCAGATCGGTGAGAATATGCTCGAAACAGACTCTGAATAAAGATATCTTGGAGAAATCCTCACAGGCATAGGTTAATTTGTATCTCACGCTGAAACGCTTAGCCACACAGCAGGAAGACCCCTATGTAGCCTTACTTTCAAAATACATAGCCTTGAAGACTTTGGCTTTAAATCATATAAAAAGTTATTCAACAGTTGTATTGTACCAATATTGGATTATTGCTAAAGTATTTGGGGATTTTTAAACATAACAAAGCCAGTGATAATGTTCGACACAGAGCAATACGTTACTTCTATGGTATACATCGTTTCGCTCCTACTGCTGCCATTTCCGATGACATCGGATGGCTCCCAGCACAGTCGTGTAGAAAATTAAGTATGTTCCGTTTTTTTGAATAGGCTCATATTTATGGACAGCAGTAAAATTACAAAACATGTGTTTGAAACTAATTCAGTAATCCAAATCTAGGAAAACTGCAAAATTCTAAAGTATACTCGTTTGCTATAAGGAGAAAAAGGATATATAGACATGTTTGAAATTAGAATACATAACACAACATTTACATTGTTGTATCTGATATGTTAATTGTATGGCAATGCCATATTAACGTATCAACTATATTATGTACAATTATTGTGATCATAATTGTTCATTTATAGCTAACTTTGCAGAACGTTGACATAAAGGCCCATGGGGCCGGGTGATCTATTTTTGTCTTTATAAATCCATTTACTGATGTATATAACACATTTCACGGGAATAAACAATTTACTTACTTACTTATTAGCTGAACCTTTCGTTATGAGGTGTGTTCAGTGCAAAATAGATGTATTACAAAATTATACAGGTATACATATAAAATGATTCAAATGAATAGCTTGGTTTTAACACGTTCGTTTTCAGTTCTTGATGAGTTCTCAGACAAAATGCGAGTCATTGACCGAGAAGCTGGTATTCCGAACACAGAAGAAGGGCACATAATCCCTTTCCCCACACAGGAACACCCTATTGGTGCTGCCCAGCGGTCCGGAGGTGTTATCGCTATGGCTGGGGACCAGGGGGATTCCACAGTTGCAAGGCCACCGGAGTGGCAGACATACACGGTTACAATTTACAAATAGGAAGACACTTCGTATGGTAAAACATTTATACGAAGAAGAATAGATATGGGATATTTGTGTTGATAATGAGTAAAGCATATTTTTATTTGGTATCATGGTGTTTTAAAAACATGTAATTATAATATAAAATGGAAAACATATTATTAAAGGGCATAAACTGCATTGATTTTATTGTGATGCAGTGTATATTTAGCATAAATAATACTTCTCAAATACCATTTTACCCCACTCCCGTGTCCACACACTGCGTATTTAACAGGCGAAACAGACAACAGGTGATTAGTCATCAAAGAAATATATTCGTTAATCACATATCATTGGCCAGTTAAAATGGTTATCTTAAGAGTTAGACTTTGCTACACGGAGGACTTAAATAGTTTGAAACGTTATGGATTGTCATTGTTTAAATGAGTTTAAGTTCTTCATTTCAATATTGTACAGTATACATTTTGTTTTGCTAGATAAGTTTTTATATTTAAATAATTGCATTTGATCTTTCTTTCCAGACACAGCAAGCACTGAGGCATCCCTTATGACAATTGGACAACAGACTGGAAATGACTTTTATCAAGATTCTATGGAGGAAAGCCGCTTGGAGGTTGTTAAATCTAGCCCAGCGACCGTGTCACTACAACCTAACACAGAATCCGATGAAACAGCTACGTTTTCCGGACCACCAGCAAAAGTAATAACTATAATCACTCCTGATCAGTCATGTAATTCAGTACACATAGAATACAGTTTTTTTTTGTAGACCAGAACACTGGACAAATGACTGTATTGAATCAGAAAACAAACAGTGTGAGTGGGCCTGGCAGTAATGCAGGCTCTGGTGTGATTAGGATAACTCCAAATGGACAACAGATAATTGTGCCCTGCAGTATGGGCACTGGTAACACACGTACAACTAATGCACATATTGCCCCTTTACAAGATAAGACATAGATGATGCTAACCACGACTGGCACGACAACTACTACTGGTGCACACACAGTATGATACTGTTGTTCAAAAATGTGTTAAAGTGAATTACGTGATTAACGACATCATTTTTTTATGTAAAATAATTGATTATATTTAAATGAAACAAGTACAGCTGAAACAGTTGTCTCACATCTTGTTAGAAATACTATAGATCACACCCATATCCAGTATAATTCCAGAACAATAAAATTAACAAAGATGATGTTAACAACGTGGTTCACTTTAAAAAAGGTACACGTATGTAATTGCAGAAGTTAAAACGGGAGAAAAGTCACATTGCCGACCAGCAGACTTCTAGCCAACAGGTATCAAGCCCATATTCGACCAGGATGATCAAGTTAACAAAGAAGTACTGTAGCCAACATGCCCCAAGTGGAAGGAAAGGCAAGGGGCCGGGGAAAGGGAACGGAAAGACGAGCAGCCTGTCGCTCAGGCCCATACAAACTACACAAACTGTCACTGTAAAAACAAAACCACCAGACACGGGATACTCCGCATGGTTCAATGAGCTAGTAAGTATCGTAAGTGAATTCAGCTGAACATATAATATAGAATAATTAACAGTTCCAAGAGCTTTAACAAGTTATTCACGTTGAATCATAGTCCTTCGGTGAACATGGCTTGATAGCTGGGTTGAAATAATAGACGTCTTATGGAATTATTACAAACTGCATACTCAAACATGAGGTTTAAGATATTGGAAACGAAAACAAAAAACTTCAATCTTTCTTTGGCATTCTTTCATTTTGCTCATCTTATGCAGTTTTCAGATGACGAAGAAGAAACAAATCTATTACACAGAACAAAACCACCAGACACGGGATACTCCGCAACGCTCAAAGAGGAAGTAAGTATCGTGAGTGAATTCAGTTGAACATATTAGATAGAATAATTAACCGTTCCAAGATATTTAACAGGTTATTCACGTTCAATCATAGTCCTTTGGTGGACATGGCTCGATAGCTGGGTTAAAATAATAGACGTCTTATGAAATTATTTAAAACTGCATACTTAAACATGAGATTTAAGATATTGGAAAAGAAAACAAAACGCTACAATCTTTCTTTGGCATTCTTTCAGTTCTCAGAAGACGAAGAAGAACCAAATCTATGACACACAACATGAATACGAACCGTGAAAAGTCATTAAATGTATGGAAAAGACTAAAGAATATGTGTGATGTGATACAACATACGCGATTGATATTTGGCTGCTGTGTACAGTATAGACATACCACGTGTGTTGTAACGCCACATTTGGTTACTGAAAAATACCTCTCGATTCAGATAGTTTTATCGCTGTAAGTTCGTTATTTCATATCAAGTTGTACACAACATAGCACAGGCTAAGGGAAAAAATGTTCACTATACTCGGTTACTGATCGATATGTTGAACAAATTTTATTGTATTTTTTATTTATCATCTATATGTCTTTTAATTTCTTTAAAAGATACCGATGCTCAAATCTACTGTTTTTGCAAATATTTAATAGAAAACGTGTTTTAATCAAGCTCATGGCAAGAAGGAGAGAGTTTGACTGTTGTGCCTCCGAGAAAAATGCTTTCTTACTATAACCAAATAGTTTTTGCTTTTTTAATAACATAATATGAGCATCCTTGGTAGGTATAAATATACCCTGTTTATAGAATATGCAATCCGAGACTTCTATTTTAAAGGCAAACATGGTGAATATAAATATAAACATATTTTTTCACCAGCAACGTAATTTGCTTTTCGCTATAACAAACAATATTTTATACACTATGAACATTGACCGCTATTTTTGAAAAAAATATATATTGCTTAACATATTACTCAGTAACCGAGTATAGCGTGTATTTTTCCTTGGCCATCGCCATGTTTTTTAAAAATTGGAAAGAAAATAATAAACTTACAGCGATAATACTATCTGAATCGAGAGTAAGTTTGCTTCCTGTAATAAATGTGACGTCACAAACCACATGGTATATTCACACTGTGTGTACGAGCTTAAGGCGGTCTTGCTCATGGTAAATCTGTTGCAAGCGCCTGGTGGTTGGACAACCCATTACAATAGAAGACATGACTAGCAAAAGTAGTTCTTGATAATATGATTTCGTAGCTTGCTGTTGATTTCACAAATTGCTTGTTGCAGTATATCTTTAGTGATCTTAATATTATAGTTGCTGTCAATGTTATGATGTAGATAAAAGTAAGAAATGTTGTTTTTATAGTGTTAATACTTCTGCAACATTTTATGTTAAGTGTGCTTTTATCACTGTAAATTGTTTGATTTTTTTATATTTTCTTTGTAAAGAACAATATTGAATGTACATGTGATTTAACCCATTTCTTTCAAATGAATGAATGTGAACACTTTGAATCCACAAGTGATTTAACACACTTCTTACATTTGAATGTATGTGAACACTTGGAATGCACATGTGATTTAACCCACTTCTTACAACTGAATGAATATGAACACTTGCAAAGCAGACATGCCCTTCTTATTTTAGTTTCATGGTCCTACTGATTTTTTGTCCAATGATATATCAATGGTCAAACAGTGGTACTCATTTTTTGCTGATATTGTTTAATTAGTATGGTTTATTTCAATGTTATTATACTTCTAATAGGATGTTGATTAGTTTTTTTTTCTTTAACGCTTTAGTTTCAGCATATAATGAAATCACGCGATTAATTTCCAGTTAAATCAGTTCTATCATTCTTCAGAAGTAATGCTTTGAACTGTTAAAAATATTATTTAGGTTATAATTCACCACAGGTTTTTTTCAAGATTTAATTGTTGTTTATTTTGTTCATTAATCGTTACTTAGTATGTGGTCTTAATTCGGTATAGATTGTTGCGGCTTTTCCAAATATAATTGTGTAATTTTGTGTTGTATATTAAACTTGTACCCGCCAAATACAAAAGCGCTTCGATAGATTCCTTATTTATTATTATTTGCTGTAAATTGTTTATTGTATAAATAGAAGGCGTTGCGTTTTGCACAAGTAGCTTACAAAACAAGTACCATGTTGGTTAAGAAAGCAAATTTGAGTATACAATAATTTACTTGAATCAATCTGTTTACTAATAAAACTGTTTAGAAACGCATTCCGCAGTATTTCAAAAATATATATACATTCGCAGTTTAACATTAAACTATAAAAACGTTAAACATTACGACATATATGTGAGTATATCGTACTCCTGCGACTTTTTCAGCGATTGATACTGCTACAATAAATTTGGTCATAATATTTATGAGGATTTTAAGTTTGTAGAATATATCTGATATCAATGTTGATACTTCATTGATAGAATATAGAGTTTTATAAGAAGTATTTTTCTTCCAACATATATTGTTGAAATGGCGTGTATTGATCAATACAGACAAAACCAAGAGAATCCATTTCCGAAAGGGGCGGACATCTGCGACATCACTCGAATTGGTAATAAATTGTTTAAAGTTGTTGACACTTACAAATACATGGGGTCATCTTTCAATCTAAAGGCGATTTCACAAACAACGCGGACGCATTGGCGAAGGGCGCCAGAAGAGCCTGGGGAAGCATTATTCAAAGCATAATTTATACTTTTGTTATGTTATAATGTATGTGTATGATCATGATTGTATATAGCGCATGTCACGTCAATAAATATATACTCATTTACTTACTTATATTACAATTACCCCTTAATTAATTACAGATACGAAATCGTTACACAGATTGTTTGTTTTTGTTTCAGCACACAACGCTGCTAATAGTATTGTTATTGTCTGTCGAGCATACTTTGTAAATGCTTCCATTCATGAATAACAATGTATTTGTATTAACATTCAATTTAACAAGTTATGGTTTTTATTTTGTTTCACTGAGATTAAAACGCGGGTTAAAAATATGGTAACCGATACTAAGAGAACCATGGAATAAACCTATTCTGGCCCATCAATAATAATTTGGACTTCGTTTTTAGATCTCCAGCTTGAAATTACCGATGGGAAATAGCAGGACAAGCGCGATGATTATAACTTTAAATTTGTAAACTATCCTTCTTTGGACAGCGATGTTTCAATTTACCAGACGCAAAACATGTCGTAAAACACGGTAGTCCGTAGTCCAGAGTAAAATACCTCTCGATTCAGATAGTTTTATCGCTGTAAGTTCGTTATTTCATATCAATTTGTACAAAACATAGCACAGGCTAAGGGAAAAAATGTTTACAATATTCGGTTACTGATCGATATGTTAAACATTTTTATTGTATTCATTTTGTTTGTCATCTATAATTTGTCTTTTAATTTCTTTAAAAAATAACCGATGCTCATATCTACTGTCTTTGCAGATATTTAATAGAAAACGTGTTTTAATCAAGCTCATGGCAAAAGGAGAGAGTTTGACCGTTGTGCCTCTAGAAAATCCTTTTTTACAATAACCAAATTGTTTTTTGCTTTTTTAGTAACATAATATGAGCCTCCTTGGTAGGTATAAATAGACCCTGTGAATAGAATATGCAATCCGAGACTTCCATTTTAAAGGCAAACAGGGTGAATATAAATATTATCATATTTTTACACCAGCAACGTAATTTGCTTTTCGCTATAACAAACAATATTTTTACATTATGAACATTGACCGTTATTTTTGAAAAAAAATATAAATTGCTTAACATATTACTTAGTAACCGAGTATAGCTTGTATTTTTCCCTTAGCCTACGCCATGTTTTGTCAAATTTAAAAAGAAAATAATGAACTTACAGCGATAATACTATCTGAATCGAGAGTAAGTTTGCTTCCTGTAATAACCAAATGTGACGTCACAAACCACGTAGTATATTCACTCTGTGTGTACCAGCTTTAGGTGGTCTTGCTCATGGTAAATCTGTTGCAAGCGCCACGTGGTTGGACAGTCCATTACATTTGAAGGCATGACTAGCAAAAGTAGTTCTTGAAAATATGATTTCGTACCTTGCTGTTGATTTCACAAATTGCTTGTTGCCGTATATCTTTAGTGATCTTAATACGGGCTTGAAGACAAACGCGAAGCGTTTGTCTGTACAAGCCCTCTTACGGTTTGTAAGTGTATGCAAGGGACTACTTCTTTTTTGCCGGAGTGATAGGCATTAACAAATTTGGGCACCACTGAACCGTGAAAATGAGAACCAGAAAAGCTCGTCATACATTGTTCATATAAAGCGCGTGCATGCCGGCAAGCAAATTGTACATGTTTAGGGCGGGGTTTGACCTCCGTTAACTAATGAAAATCAATACGGAAATACCCGAGGTACATGTACAATCCACCTTCGGCACTTCCATAAAAGGAGTGGAGAACACATATTGAGAATACACGTCTAAAGAGTACTTCTTTTGACCGGAAATTATATTTCATAACTCTGCAATAACAATACAAAACGAACAGGGTTTGTCATAACAATTGTGTTTTTTACACCACATCTTAAAAAATACCGTTTAAACGGGATATCTAAATAATTAAGTTAAATGTATTTATGCGCATTTTACGACAGCTGATGTAAACAATGATTTGCATATAGGCACATTGCAGGTGCGCGTGACGTCTTCCTTCAATATGTCTATTATGAAACTTTCATCATGATGCAATAACACGGATTTGACGTTGCTTTCACGGTGAGTTGTACTAAGAATTATACAGTACTTGTTATTGTAAATTCAATCGTTCATACGTTGCTGTTTGGACATCATAATGACATAACGTTATTTTTTACGGATAATGAACAAACTAAGTTGTTGTCCAAATAATTGTACGTTGACGGATTTTTTTTTAGATTTTTGATATGGCAAATCCTTCACGTACGTTAGGGATTGGAAGAATCCCGTATAACACGTCTATTATTTTAGACTAGCTAAGTTGATGCAATCGGTATCCAGATATGACCTTCAGGTCACAATTTATGACTCATCACTATACATGCCAAACTAACTGTTAACTGTGCGATTGTGTACTTCGTTTATTGTATTGTAAAATTAAAATAATGAATAAAAAATTTGAAACTTAAGTAGTGAAAACTAAATCTAAAAAAACCATTCCTTTTTCATTAAAAATCATTGTGCATGCTTATGGTTAACCTGAGAAGAAAAGTGAGCCAGGTGTGGGGCTCAGACTCACGACCGCAGGAACACTAGCACGGCGCTCTTGCCAACTGAGTTAAATAGGCAGCTGGTTTCAACTTACACAGACAAGACTCGTCCGCCCATTAAAGGGGCTGTCTCACAGATGATAAAATAGCGAAAAAAATGAAAATTGTCGAAAAATATCATATATTTGGCATCAATGTGTACAATGCATTGAAACTTACTTACTGAAGTATCACATAGTTTACAATTTATGTAAGTTCATGAGATATTTCATATTCTTTCATTAAAAAGATTACCAGGTAGACTTCATTCCTTATGCGTGATTAGCTAGTCGGTGTCGTGAGATTGGTTACAGAAAAAAACTTTTTTTGGTGCTTATAGATCTGTGACACAGTCCCTTTAACCATTTAGGCCGACATGTAGGCACTTCTGCTCTTTTACTGCTGCCACGATTGTGGGTAACCTGAGTGTAATTATGCCCAGTGAGGTGATTAAACACAACACCGCAGCCGGAACTCTATATAGCTACTCAGAGCTAACTCGGCGGCTGGTCCTAACCCAAACACACTTTAACCCAGTTTAAAAATAAAAAAATGTTTATTGAATAAAAGTTTTTGTCATGGCAGAATGGGGCAGAAGACTCGCGAATACTTTAAGCGATAAAGATGTATGAATGAAATTACAGAAAAAAACACTTCAGCACAAATAATGAAATCAAATATTTAGGAATTCATAATTTGTTTTAGAGGGGAGGGTTCCCGACAAACATCAAATTTGGTATGTTTGACCTGGTTTCAACAAGCATTATAATGTGAGTATTATAGATTATGAACCCAGAGGAGGTTTAAGCATAAAAGGCAGTGTTTCTTTTTGGCAGTATTACATGATAACACATGATAACACTAGAGCTACAGTGTCTTACTGGTGATTTTTATACAAAGGTTTTCAGAAGGATACCTTTAGGCGAGATGAAATGTATTTACATGTCGTGATTAAACTGGCACATATTTCTGCACAGAATTTCTTTAAGTTAACCTCTTTTCAAAATTATTCAGCTGAAGGCATGTACAGTATAAGCATGCAAGACAGTTTAAGACAAACTCTTTCCTACAAAGTAAAAAAAAACAGTTAAGTTATTAATTATGTAAATGGGGTGGGTTCGGGAGGGGTTTCCAAACCCCTCCAGACAAGCAATGTTAATAAAACCTTTTTTCTCCTGCATATAATCAGAAAATGCGGGGTCATCAGTTCAGCACAAAAACAGTGGCAGTTTTTGCAATATTTTTCAGAAGTTTTTAACATGCTTATAGGTGTGCAATTTACTCTTCCTAACAGCTGTTTTGACTTGAGATATAATATGGTAGAGAAATATTTTCTTCTCAATTTGTTCTTAAAACACTGTCTATATGAATTACTAAAAAAGCAATATTGTTCATGTAAAATTAACAAGACATTTACAATGCCAGCTGAGCTCTAATATAGTAAAGCATAGGCATAGAAAAATTCAAAACATTTTTTATTATATATGCTTTGTGGTGATTTATAGACATTTATAAACAATAAAAACTTTCACTGTTTCAAACATATTTTGATATATTATGTTTGAAATTAAAGCCAGCTCTCAAATTGATAGTGAATCCCATCATTTTAAACTGGTATGCCAGAAATGTGTTGATTGGGTATGTTGTATAGGCTATAAGGGTGTCAATGATTGTATGTCTTAGTAGGTGTTGTGCGGTTATTTATTTTCCTTTCTTATTATTTTAAACAGACCCGGGAGGGAACGATGATGAACAAGCCAGACAGCCCGCCCGCCACCCGGTCGAACTGTACATGGTGTATGGCAACATGCCGACATGCTAAAATTTGTTAGCACTTCAAGATCTTATAATGGAAAATTGTATCCAAACTGAAGTATAAAGTGAGTAAGTTTGGTCATATAAGACCATTTATACTGTTTGTTCCATTCCTAATGAATTTCTTTCATGTTGTTTGTCAATCATTTCTGGTGCGGCTTTGATAATTATAAATAATATTATTTTCTAATGAAACTGCTGACTTGTATTAGTCTTTGGTGTGTATTGTGCATCTATTCGCACATAATCAAAACTTACTACACATTTGAAGCAGCATGATGTTTTCTTCATGCACCAGTCAATTGTTACCATGCCCCCCCCCCCGGTCCGGGGAAAAGCCGGGACTTTGACTTTTGGTCCAGCCAACCCCGGGTAAAATCCCGGCCTGCGGGGACAAACTGATGGTTAAACCCCGGCCAAATTCCCCCGCACCCCAGAGATTCTATATAAGGTCCAATCTCCGCGGTCACCCGGCCCTGCGGGGCCACCTGGAAAGTAAAAACACGGCCCTTTTCCCCGGTATACCCCCAGACCTGAGGGGGTTACAATTGACTGGTGCATTAGTGTGCATATGATTTTCAGCTTATGGACAAGAAAACATCTACTTCAACAATCACGGCAACACAATGAGATCCCTATTTTAAAGAAATAATGCCACCTTTCATTAATTCATTGATTAATTCATATATATTCATTCATTTATTCAGTTTATACATTTAAAAACTTGCCATTTCTCAAGGCAAAAGAAATAAAAAAGTGAGCCGCTTTCATAAAGATTAGAGCCTTTTCCCGTCATGCATTTAAAAAAACAACCTAAATACATTATAAATGTCTTAAAAACCCTAATTTATTGCTTCTTTCAATAGCCAGCCTGGTTGCTGTAGCCACAGAGGAATTTTCAAGGACAAGAACCAGTGCTGGTCAAAATGTGGTCTCGTGTGGTTTTCCATACCGGTTCTCGGCAAGGATTTCCGAGAAAGGAATACCGTCTCCAAGTAAGAAGAAATTCTAAGCATGTCTGCTTTTAATGCTTTCAAAATGCATCTGGGTACTCAATAAGATGAGATTTACCTTTCAGTTGTTTATAACTGATTGCAAAATGTCAAAAAGACTATATACTTCATAAAATTGTCCTGAAAATCCTTGAATTCATGAACTTTTCTGCATATTTATCACATTTATGATTCATAAAAGATTGTGTATGCCTCAAATGAGTGTTTGCAGGCCTTTTTCAAACTTTAACAGTAGTGGCAGATAGTTTTATTAGTGTAAAACATTGCATTTGTGTCTTGCTTGCAGATCATGATGTGCCAATAAGCTCCAGTTAGCTGTGGCTTCCCCCCCCCCGGCGATAGTCCTGCAATCTGAATCCAGGAGATGCAGCTCTGAATCCAATATTTCAGAAGAATGAAGATGTTTGTCATTTCTGTAGTACTTGTTTATGTGTAAATGATTCCAAAGAGTGAGATTTATAGCAAATCAGGTGTAAATAAGCAACTTCTAGACAATGGTAAAATGCTGAACTCTGAATTAATAATGCCAAATCTAGCCTTCAAAACAGATACTTAAAGTTTTTGTTTTTGTTGTTTTTTTTGTTGTTTTTTTTTTAAATGGGCATAATAATGCTATCTCTGCATTTTCTACATCATGTAGCCACCTCATACATGAAAACACTAGCAGTTGTCACGAATCTTTCAGTTTTGGTGTTTTTTTGCCATTTCCTTTGTTGCGCCATTCGTCCCAGCTAGAAGCATACAATTTGGCATATGGTGGTGTTTAGACTGTCTATAAACACATAATCACTAAATTTCTATTGTTAAACTGAACAGTTCTGTTACCTTTGTATATAAGTGGACCAGAAAAGCAAAATTTTGACAAGTTGAAGCATTTCAGTTTGGCTCTTTGTCTTTGTTTTATAAAACACTAAACCGATGAAGTGGAAAAACCTTATTTTGCTTAGAAAAAATCTTAAAAGAGTAGGCAGGCCATTTTCTGGTCTGTTCTATAGACACTATTAAAAGCTACAAGGAAAACTTTACTTGGTCAGATTATTCAAATGCATAAGGAAATAATGGCTCTTCAAAGGTTTGCGGCTTACCATTTGAGGGAAATGGCTGTTTCTGCTTTTTTATGAAAATACCACAGGTGCTAATACCTGTCTCATTCATTTAGTGTTTAATATAACATTGTTAAAGTTTCAGTATGTGTTGCATATAGTCTGCATATAGCCTGAAGTTGAACTATAGGAATTTTGAAGTATGTTTCTGAAAAAATGTTGCTTCAATAGGCTCAAGACCACAGGTATCTGCCCCCCGTTGACAGGGTGTGAATACAGAAAAAAAAGTGCTTGTGTTCAAGTATCAATATTTTATTAAAGTTGAATGAAAGAGAAGAAACAGGTGGCATATAGCTTTACATAATTTGACACTCTAATGCAAAAACTGATAGTTTTCCGTGTAAAAATTGGAAAAATCATTGCCTGTGGAACTATGAAAATTGCTTACATGTATTAAAATGTATTGTGAATCTGGTTACAACCGTTGTTTGCCTTATTTCTAAACGACATTTCCAAAAAAATGACAGCTAATGTAAACAAACAATAATTACGGAATGAATTGATTAAACTTGAAAGTTGTGTTATGGTAAAAATCTTACATATGTATATAAATGTAACTGTGTTCGGTATAATAAAATAAATATTGCATGGCTTCCAGTGTGACAGTACATATTGTCAACATTCGGGTAAATACTGTACTGTCACACTGGAAGCCATGCAATATTTATATAATGTCATTTTTTGGCATATTACTTATAATCAAAACATCAAGAAGACTTTATATCATAGTAATAGCATTGTTTAGTTTAGCGATAGAGTTTCTATCCTATTTTTATCAAAAATTAAACAGCTTTTTATGTAATTTATTTTCTGACATGTGTGATACCTGGTTTTTTTTTTCCATTTATTGTGATGTCTGATGTTAAAGCTGCACTCTCACGGATCAACGTTTTGACAACTTTTTTTTATTTTTTGTCTGAACGAACAAGCTTTTGCATAAATATCTGCAAACCAATGATAAAAGACTTCTGACATAAGATCAGATCGCAGCTTTTCATATTTCCGTCCAAAAACGATGTTTTATGGATTTTTATTAAACCGTTAGTCATGAAACATTACATTTGGAATGGAAATATGAAATTCTGCGATCTGATCTTTTGTCAGCAGTCTTTCATCAATGGTAAGCAGATATCTACAAAAAAATCTAATTCCAAGACAAAGAATAAAAAAAAGTTGTCAAAACAGTAAATCTGTGAGAGTATAGCTTTAAGTAACAGCAAAACTTTTATGGCATTTTGATATTTTCCTCCATAATCAAGTGTGTGCAGAAATGACAACCTCAAATTAGTGAATTTTTCTTTATTATATATCAATGCTTTAAAGGAAAACAATCAAAAGCAAAAAAGTACTTGGTTTAGTTCATGTACAAACAGGAAAGTTATTAACAACTTCTAAACTTGACAAACATGTACATTACACTGCTTAATTAAGACCATGTAGTTACTTTCAATCCATTATTTTTCAATAGATTATCAGTTATTCTTAGTATAAGCCTTAAATATATTTTAGCATTAACTTATTCATTCACTTATGTTGCCCTCCACATTCAAATGATAAAACATTTTTGTTGAAAATTGTAAGACTCACTTTTGTTTTCATTTTCAATTAAAAAAAACATGGATTTTTTCTGTTACTTTTTTATATATATATTTATTTTCTAATTACAGACTTATTCTACAATTATGCTTACTATAACCAAAATACTTATGTGATGGAAATATATTGCAGATATTGAAATGTGCTTTAAAAAATATACTAGTTACTAGTTTTTAACAATGGAAGTAAACCCCTTAAATCTTTTGGTTTGAAATAAATGAAGTTTTAATAAAAGTTGAGTAATGTTCTTATGTTTGACCTCAATGGGCAATTTATTGCATTCATATTTTTCCTTAACTATTATTTTATTTTTATTTTTTTCAGTGTAAACAATATAGTTTTTTCAAATGTGATAATGCTTTTGACATGTGATATTAAAAAGAATTGTTTTATTAACTGTTAATCAGGGATTATACTCATGCATTTGGTCAAAGGAATGTTTTACTGATGTTGCAGTTAAATCGACATATTTTATGAAATGGATAGTGTTGAAGTTAAATCTTCAAGTATGAGTATTGAATGTTATTGTTACAAAATTAAAATAAATCACCTTCAGTTGCGTAGCTACATATTGGCATTGTAGGCCCAGGCCTACAACTTTTTTGGAAAACTTGAATAACTCAAAAATGCAGCAAAAACTACTCAAACACTTTGAACAACTCAAAAGTCTGCTTTATTTTTACGAAATCAATTTTGGTGCTCTTATATTTAAACTTCGTGCAGGGTGTTTGTGATCTTATTTTTAAACTACGTGCAGGGTGGTTTTCTTGGTTTTATTGTAATCATTGCAATTGTAATGTGTGTAATATGCATATAAAAGTCCACAAACCCACATAAAATCATCGGGCCTACAAGCTTCTTAGACCCTAGCTACACCCCTGACCTTAGTGCAATAACTCAATAACTGCATATAGATATAGAAGCAGATATTGAGTTCTTGTACTAAGGTGACCATATACTCATCTTTTACTTTTTTTTTAAAATGTCTTCAGTATCAGCTGAATGCTAATGTTTTATCCTCATTATAATTATATGTTTCCTAGTTCGTGTTTATAATAATTAATAATTTGTCTACTGCAACATAACTGTATGAATATCACATTACTCATTTACAATGGCCATGTGCATATTTATCTCATATTTTATAGCTTTAGTTTATAAATGTATGTAGATAGTGTATCTATGTAAATTAAGGACTCATAAATAAACTGTGAAATACTTACTGCTTGCTTTATGGAAGGTGTGAAAGACCAATACTTTTAAGGATTTACATCTGGTAATAGGAACGATTTCCTTCACACTACATAGCCGATTTCTTTCACTATGGTCTTAAGTACTAATCAAAATACTGAGAGATCATGCAAAATATGTGGCAAGAAAGATGGCGAACAATAGAGATATGCCTGTATTATCATACTAGTATTCATTAAATCATGGACAAATAATGGTCAGTATCTAGCTTTTACTTCTTCAAAAAAAAATGGTTTTCTGTTAACTGGAGTGTAGATTCGATATCAAAATAATTATACAGCTGAAACGCACATTTAAAAAAGCCTCTTCGTCCTTTCCATATGAATATTCATAAATTAAGGCTCTGTGCTTAACTTTAAAGAACATGTACTGAAAAGTTTTCGACTTGTCTATATAAAACAGCTAGTTGTTCTTGATGGCTCGAGAGGCCAAATATGCCGCCGCGATGTATTGTAGAACACGTGTTTCATAAAAAGAACTACGATTCCGGCAATAACACTTCAAGCCCGTAGAGGCAGCGCCTTAGTTCATATTATGTTGCTGTCAATGTTATGGTGTAGATACAAGTAAGAAATGTTGTTTTTTAGTGTTAATTCTTCTGCAACATTTTATGTTAAGTGTGCTTTTATCACTATAAATTGTTGGATTTTTTTATATTTTCTTTGAAAAGAACAATATTGAATGTACATGTGATTTTACCCATTTCTTACAATTGAATAAATGTGAACACTTGGAATGCACAAGAGATTTAACACACTTCTTACAATTGAATGTATGTGAACACTTGGAATGCACATGTGATTTAACCAACTTCTTACAATTGAATGAATATGAACACTTGCAAAGCAGACACGCCCTTCTTATCTTAGTTTCATGGTCCCAATGATTTCATGTCCATTGATATATCAATGGTCAAACAGGTGTACTCACGATTTGCTGATATTGTTCAACTAGTATGGTTTATTTCAATGTAATTATACTTCTAATAGGATGTTGATTAGTTTAAGTTCTTTACCGCTTTAGTTTCAGCATAAAATGAAATCACGCGATTAATTTCCAGTTAAATCAGTTCTATCATTCTTCAGAAGCAATGCTTTGAACTGTTAAAAATATTATTTAGGTTATAATTCACCACAGTTTGGTTATATTTCAAGATTTGATTGTTGTTTAATTTGTTCATTAATCGTTACTAAGTATGTGGTCTTAATTTGGTATAGGTTGTTGCTGCTTTTCCAAATATAATTGTGTAATTTTGTGTTGTATACTAAACTTGTACCCGCCAAATACAAAAGCGCTTCGATAGATTCCTTATTTATTATTATTTGCTGTAAATTGTTTATTCTATAAATAGAAGGCGTTGCGTTTTGCACATGTAGCTTACATAGCAAGTGCCATGTTGGTTAAGAAAGCAAATTTGACTATACAATAATTTATTTGAATCAATCTGTTTACTAATGAAACTGTTTAGAAATTCATTCGGCAGTATTTCAAAAATATATTTATTCATTCGCAGTTTAATATTAAATTATAAAGACGTTAAACCTTACGACATATATGTGAGTATATCATACTCCTGCGACTTTTTCAGCGATTGATATTGCTACAATAAATTTGGTCATATTATTTATGAAGATTTTAGATTTGATGAATATATCTGATATCAAGTTTGATACTTCATTGATAGAATATAGAGTTTTATAAGTATTTTTCTTCCAACATATATTGTTGAAGTGGCGTGTATTGATCAATACAGACAAAACCAAGAGAATCTTTTTCCGAAAGGGGCGGACATCTGCGACATCACACAAATCGGTAATAAATTGTTAAAAGTTGTTCACACAGATACATGGGGTCATCTTTCAATCTAAAGGCGATTTCACAAACAACGCGGACACATTGGCGAAGGGCGCCAGAAGAGCCTAGGGAAGCATTATTCATAGCATTATTCGTACTTCTGTGATGTTATAATGTATGTGTATGCTCATGATTGTATATAGCGCATGTCACGTCAATAAATATATACTCACTTATTTACTTATATTACAACTACCCCTTAATTACCTACAGATATCAAATCTTTACACAGAAAGTTTGTTTTTGTCCCAGCACACAACGCTGCTAATAATATTGTAACTGTCTGTCGAGCAGACTTTGTAAATGCTCCCATTCATGAATAACAATGTACTTGTATTTACATTCAATTTAACAAGTTATGGTTTTTATTTTGTTTCACTGCGATTGAAACGCGGGTTAAAACTATGGTAACCGATACTAAGAGAACCCTGGAATAAACCTATTCTGGCCCATCAATAATAGTTTGGACTTCACTTTTAGATCTTCAGCTTGAAATTACAGATGGGAAATAGCAGGACAAGCGGGATGATTATATCTTTAAAATTGTAAACTATCCTTCTTTGGACGGCGATGTTTCAATTTACCAGACATATTATATACCTATCATAAATCCACACGCAATACATGTCGCAAAACACGGTAGTCCGTAGTCCACTCCAGTGCAATACGGCCGTATTGCACTCTTGTGACGTCACGTCATAACAAGTATCGTAGCGCGATGTTTAAATGACATCATAAAACGAAATTGTGCGTCGTTAAAATGGCATTTATTATAATCATGTGACTTTTAAGCGAACTTGCCAGTAATGCATATCATGAAAAAGGATAATTAGTACTGCGTTGTGATCAGGAATGTCGTATTCGACTCTCGTGGATTTTTGCAGATTTTGATTTCACTCGTCTTAATATTTCATAGCGCGTTGTTAAATCAGAATCTGCAAAAACCTCTCGGAAAAGAACGCAGTACTAATAAGCCTATTTTATTCGCTAGACTATTTCCGAACATGTGTGATCATTTTCCTGTAGTAAATTACTGACAGCTTAACAGCTAATACAAGGATTGAGATATCACAAATTGAGGAAAACATTTTCAAAGTAATTCATTCAGCATTACGAAAAAACAAAGTAAGTACAATTACAGATTCAAATCTCCGATCATTTATAGTATTCTATATCCTGATTGCTATTGCGATTTTCTGAAAAAGTTTTTAAATTTAATTTTTAAATTCTTCCTCATTTTAGAATTGCTGATCAGCATTATGTGCTTTATTTTTACATTGGTTAAAGCTGGCTCAGATAAGGCTTATATTTTTAATTATTGATATACAGTCCAGACTCGCTATGTCGACGTCGGATATGTCGACTTTCCGGTTGTGTCGTCTTTTTTTTCCGGTCCCGAATTTATTCCTTCTTATTCTATATAAAATAAATATGTTTGTGTCGTTATTTTTATATCGACTTTTTCGCTATGTCGACCTCGTTTTTCAGTCCCTGTGGTCGAATTTTACACATTTCCTATATTCTTTATGTTAAACTGTAGATCGGGTCGTAGGTGTGAAAATATTCATGACGGTCTGCGGCATGTCGCAAAATACCGTGCGTGTCAATATAACAAATTGTCATAATTGGAGGATACAAAAATGTAAATGGTAAGTGCGATTAATTAATGTTGTTTGTTTATGTTTTTGATTAAAGAGAAAATTTTATTGCTCAAGCTCTTATTGGTATTGTATAAAACATGAACATTTTATTAATTTTATAACAATCCCGAATGGGCACAGAAAGAATAACTTCAAAATGTCAAATGTTAGTTCCACTGCTCTGGTCAACCAATTCAGAGAAGGACCCGGTATAAAATCCGGGGCGATATCTGGATCGGCCATTGGGACCAAGGGTTCTTAAAGAAAATTGTCATCGAAATCTTATAACGAGAAGTACCAAGCCATCATCGAAGTCGATAAGGGTATCAAGACAAAGAAGCAGACAGCGGCAAAATACGGCGTCCCCTCAAACACACTATCAACCTGGCACAAAATTAAAGAGCAGATTAAATTGAAATACCTTGCTGGCGACATTGAACCTGAACGAAAAAAGCACGTGTCATATATGCCATACCGTTTTCTAACAATGTACAAGTGTATGCGATTATGGTTTTATATGTGTTTTGTGTGATCCATAAACGTAAAAGAAATAAATTTGACACAAATAATTCTTCTTTTGTTTCACTTTAGTTTTCAATAATAAGTTTGGTGTTTTTACGACGGCAATATGTAACAAGACCGTTCAATCGTGGATGTAAACATCGGACATCAATCTAACTCAATTGTGTTGGGATTGGTGATATTTTTTTTGTAATTCGGATGAGTCGAATGTTCGTTATCTCGACTGTGTTCACTAGGTCCCGCAAAAGTCGTCATAACGAGTTTCGACTGTATGTTAGGACGAATATTAGGCAATAAAACGGGGTTTATGTTTAAACTTTCGCCAACTGAGAATCTTTTTGTATATTTTCATAAAGATATGCCAATATAAATTACTTTAAACCCTTAAATGACTCGAGTTCCATTTGACTTCAGTTCCACTGACCTTTTCATTGCAGTCATCTCAAAATCTCTTGGAAAGCTATGTCTGTGCGTTTGTGGCCTGTTTGTGGTGTTTGTTAGTTTGTGTCTCTCGTTTTGTGTTTGTTCATTACCTTGTGCCTCTAAATGGGTTTGTTATTGTTATGTTTGGGTCAGTACATTGTGCCTCTAAACGGGGTTGGTATTGTAATGTTTGGGTCATTACATTGTGCCTCTAAACGGGGTTGTTATTGTAATGTTTAGGTCAGTACATTGTGCCTCTAAACAGGTTTGTTATTGTAATGTTTGGGTCAATACAGTGTGCCTCTGAACGGGGTTGGTATTGTAATGTTTGGGTCAGTACATTGTGCCTCTAAACGGAGTTGGTAATGTTATGTTTGGGTCAGTACATTGTGCCTCTAAACTGGGTTGGTAATGTAATGTTTGGGTTAGTACATTGTGCCTCTAAACGGGGTTGTTATTGTAATGTTTCGTCAGTACCTTGTGCCTATAAACAGGGTTGTTATTGTAATGTTTGGTCAGTACATTGTGCCTCTTAACAGGGTTGATATTGTAATGTTTGGGTCAGTACATTGTGCCTCTAAACAAAGTTGTTATTGTAATGTTTGGGTCAGTACATTGTGCCTCTAAACATAGTTGTTATTGTAATGTTTGGTCAGTACATTGTGCCTCTTAACAAGTTTGTTATGGTAATGTTTGGGTCAGTACATTGTGCTTCTAAACAGGGTTGTCATTGTAATGTTTGGGTCAGTACCTTGTGCGTCTAAACAGGGTTGTTATTGTAATGTTTGGGTCAGTACATTGTGCCTCTAAACAGGGTTGTCATTGTAATGTTTGGGTCAGTACATTGTGCCTCTAAACGGGTTTGTTATTGTAATGTTTGGGTCAGTACATTGTGCCTCTAAACGGGTTTGTTATTGCAATGTTTGGGTCAGTACATTGTGCCTCTAAACGGGTTTGTTATTGTAATGTTTGGGTCAGTACATTGTGCCTCTAAACGGGTTTGTTATTGCAATGTTTGGGTCAGTACATTGTGCCTCTAAACGGGTTTGTTATTGTAATGTTTGGGTCAGTACATTGTGCCTCTAAACAGGGTTGTCATTGTAATGTTTGGGTCAGTACCTTGTGCCTCGAAACAGGGTTGCTATTGTAATGATTGGGTCAGTACATTGTGCCTCTAAACAGGGTTGTTATTGTAATGTTGATTTGATGAGTACATTGTGCCTCTGTACGGGGTTGGTAATGTAATGTTTGGGTCAGTACTTTGTGCCTCTAAAGAGGTTCATTGTAATGTTTAGGTCAGTGCCTTGTGCCTCTAAACAAGGTTGTTATTGTCATGTTTATGTCAGTACATTGTGCCTCTAAACAAGATTGTTATTGTAATGTTTGGGTCAGTACATTGTGCCTCTAAACAAAGTTGTTATTGTAATGTTTTGTCAGTACCTTGTTCCTCTAAACGGGGTTGGTAATGTAATGTTTGGGTCAGTACATTGTGCCTCTAAAGAGGTTCATTGTAATGTTTAGGTCAGTGCCTTGTGCCTCTAAACAAGGTTGTTATTGTCATGTTTATGTCAGTACATTGTGCCTCTAAACAAGATTGTTATTGTAATGTTTGGGTCAGTACATTGTGCCTCTAAACAAAGTTGTTATTGTAATGTTTTGTCAGTACCTTGTTCCTCTAAACGGGTTTGGTAATGTAATGTTTGGGTCAGTACATTGTGCCTCTAAACAGGGTTGTCATTGTATTTTTTGTGTCAGTACATTGTGCCTCTTAACAGGGTTGTCATTGTAATTTTTGTGTCAGTCCATTGTGCCTCTAAACAGGGTTGTCATTGTAATTTTTGGTCAGTACCTTGTGCCTCTAAACAGGGTTGTTATTGTAATGTTTGGGTCAGTACATTGTGCTTCTAAACAGGGTTGTTATTTTAATGTTTTGGTCAGTACCTTGTGCCTCTAAACGGGGTTGTTATTGTAATGTTTGGGTCAGTACATTGTGCCTCTAAACAGAGTTGTCATTGTAATTTTTGGTCTGTACCTTGTGCCTCTAAACAAAGTTGTTATTGTAATGTTTTGGTCAGTACATTGTGCCTTTAAACGGGGCTGGTAATGTTATGTTTGGGTCAGTACATTGTGCCTCTAAACAGGGTTGTCATTGTAATGTTTGGGTCAGTACATTGTGCCTCTAAACAGGTTCATTGTAATGTTTAGGTCAGTGCCTTGTGCCTCTAAACAAGGTTGTTATTGTCATGTTTAGGTCAGTACATTGTGCCTCTAAACAAGATTGTTATTGTAATGTTTGGGTCAGTACATTGTGCCTCTAAACAAAGTTGTTATTGTAATGTTTTGTCAGTACCTTGTTCCTCTAAACGGGGTTGGTAATGTAATGTTTGGGTCAGTACATTGTGCCTGTAAACAGGGTTGTCATTGTAATTTTTGTGTCAGTACATTGTGCCTCTAAATAGGGTTGTCATTGTAATTTTTGTGTCGGTACATTGTGCCTCTAAACAGGGTTGTCATTGTAATTTTTGGTCAGTACCTTGTGCCTCTAAACAGGGTTGTTATTGTAATGTTTGGGTCAGTACATTGTGCTTCTAAACAGGGTTGTTATTTTAATGTTTGGGTCAGTACCTTGTGCCTCTAAACGGGGTTGTTATTGTAATGTTTGGGTCAGTACATTGTGCCTCTAAACAGGGTTGTCATTGTAATTTTTGGTCTGTACCTTGTGCCTCTAAACAGGGTTGTTATTGTAATGTTTGGGTCAGTTCATTGTGCCTCTAAACGGGGTTGGTAATGTAATTTTTGGGTCAGTACATTGTGCCTCTAAACGGGGTTGTTATTGTAATGTTTGGGTCAGTACATTGTGCCTCTAAACGGGGCTGGTAATGTAATGTTTGGGTCAGTACATTGTGCCTCTAAATAGGGTTGTCATTGTAATATTTGGGTCAGTACATTGTGCCTCTAAATAGGGTTGTCATTGTAATTTTTGGTCTGTACTTTGTGCCTCTAAACAGGGTTGTTATTGTAATGTTTGGGTCAGTACATTGTGCCTTTAAACGGGCTTGTTATTGTTATGTTTGGGTCAGTACATTGTGCCTCTAAACGGGGTTGGTATTGTAATGTTTGGGTCAGTACATTGTGCCTCTATACGGGGTTGTTATTGTAATGTTTGGGTCAGTACATTGTGCCTCTAAACGGGGTTGGTTTACACCTATACAATTTTAGTTTCCTGTCTATTTTCCAAAAATGTTCTTTTCATTTGTGCTGAAATGAATATATTTCCCTGAACACCGTTATTTTTTAGTTGTGCTATAAAGAATGTCATAAATGTTTTATTTAGTATTGTAAGGCTCATATTTCACTGTCATAGTGTCCAAATAAGCAACTCATTTTCAGGTGTGCTGTAAGGAACAAATTTCTATGTCGCAGTGTTAAAAAGTTTTTGTTTCAGTAGTGCCGTAAAGACGGTAGTTCCATGTCGTTCTGTCAAATTATTTTTTGAGTTGTGCTGTAAGGAACAGAGTGACATTTCGTCGTGTCATAAAAATTCAGTTGTGCCGTAAGAAGCATAGTTCCATGTCGTAGTGTCAAACAAGATCTTTTAGGTTGTGCTATAAGGGATATAGTTCCATGTCGTAGTGTCAAACAAGTTCTTTTTAGTTGTGCTGTCGTCAACAGTTTGACTGTAAACACTCTAGAGTTCACAATTCGGGAACTATCTTAATGAAACTTGGTCAGATTGTTAACCTCAATAAAATCTTGGTTGTTTTCGATATTGGGTCATCTGGGGTTAAAAACTAGGTCACCAGGTGAAATTAAAGGAAAAGCTTGTTAACACTATAGAGGTCACATCTACTGTATCTTCAGGAAACTTGGTCAAAATGTTAATATTAATACTCTCTAGGTCAAGTTTAATTCTGAGTAATGTGTGGTCAAAAACAACGTCACCAGGTCAAATTGAAGGAAAATCTTGTTAACACTCTAGAGGTCTCATTTATGACTGTATCTTCATGAATGTTGGTCAAAATGTTTATATGAATAAGTCAAGTTTAAATCTGGGTCATATGCGGTCAAAAACTAGGTCACAAGGTCAAATCATTTGAAAAGCCTGTTAACACTCTAGTGGTCACATTTATAAAGTTTTATTCATGAAAGTTGGTCAGAATGTTAACATTAATTATCTCTAAGTCAAGTTTAAAACTGGGTCATGTGCGGTCAAAAACTAGGTCATAAGGTCAAATCAATGGAAAAGCTTGTTAGCACTCTGGAGGTCACATTTATGACTGTATCATCGGGAATCTTAGTCAGAATGTTTATATTGATTACCTCTAAGCCAAGTTCGAATCTGGGTCATGTGCAGTCAAAAACTACGTCACCAGGTCAAATTTAAGAAAAAGCTTGTTAACACTCTAACGTTCACATTTATAAATGTGTCTTTATGAAAGTTGGTCAGAATATTTATGTTAATAATCTCTAAGTCAAGCTAAAATCTGGGTCATGTGTGGTCAAAATCTAGGTCATTAGGTCAAATCATAGGAAAAGCTTGTTAGCACTCTAGAGGTCACATATATGACTGTATTTCCATGAAACTTCGTCAGAATGTTTATATTGATTAGCCTTAGGCCAAGTTTGAATCAGGGTCATCATGTGCGGTCAAAAACTAGGTCACCAGGTCAAATAATAGGAAAAGTATTTTTAACACTCTAGAGGCCACATTTATGACCATATGTTCATGGAACTTAATCAGAATGTTATTTTTGATGATTTTTATTTGATCAGATGAGCGATTCAGGGCCTTCAGGGCATTCTTGTTATCAGTTGTGCCGTACAGATAATTTATCCATGTAGAGTCAGAAAATGTATTTTCAGTTGAAGTGTAAAGAACATATTTATCTGTCGTTGTGTCAGAAATGTACCTTCCGGAAATGGTATCAGAAAAGCATTTCCCTGTCGTAGTGTCAAAAATGTACCTTGCGGTAGTGGTATCAGAAAAGTAGTTCCCTGTCGTGGTGTAAACAATGTACTTTTTGGTAGTGGTATCTGAAAAGTAGTTTCCTGTTGTAGTGTCAAAAATAGTCCTTTCCGTAGTGGTATCGAGAGAGTAGTTCCCTGTCGAAGTGTCAAAAATATTCCTTTTGTTAGTGGTATCAGGAAAGTAGTTCCCTGTCGTGGTGTCAAAAATCTTCCTTTCGGTGGTGGTATCAGGAAAGTTGTTCGTTGTCGTAATTTCAAAAAGGACTTTTCCATCGTGGTATCAGGAGAATAGTTTTCTGTTGTTGCTCCGAATGTGTAATTTCTGTAGTCGTGACAGGATTGGAATTAGTTGATGTGAGCTGCCTGGAGACAACTGTAATGTCATCACACTGTCCACAATTTCAGAGGCATTTTGAAAGTACTAAATTTTATGAAAACTTGCTGCTTTGACATGCGTTTTATGTGGGTTTGAATATTTCACATCTAACGATGTCAGTTTCGTGGTAAGTTCACTGATTTTCTGTAAAGTAATTAAGAACAGTGTAAATACTGTGGGATCAAACTCGTCTTCTTATTCAGAGTCATTTAAAGTGGGGAAATGCGTTAAAATAAGTTCGTAAGACAAATTATCTTCGGACTATATGAATAGATACATGTTTGTTGAAAATATCTCCAATGTCTATTTTCCTATCCAAGAATTTTTAAATTGAATGCATTCAAAAACAAAGGGTTTAAAATTCATAAAGACATAGTGTTTACTAGATGTAAACATGTACTGTACATTCGTCGCTTACAATCGGGAAGCTGTTGTTTTGGTCGTTCCCGTCGTTGTCATCGCCCCGGTTTGTGATGGTTTCGCTGCTGTCGATATAGCACCTAAGTTAACAGAGGAAGCTACAATTTTGTATTGTTTTTATTAATGTTGTTGGTTAAAACGTTTAACTGTAAACAACTGAATTGTAAAGGGTAATTGTTTATCATCATTTTGGACACCGTGTTGGCATTGCAATGGCCTGGAAACATTGCAGTCCGTATTTAAATGCCATGAATTGCATAAGTTTGAATGATGCTTTCGGAATCATTTTAAAGCGACCTCCCCGTCAACGGTTTACCATGTACAACTTTAGTATAATAAAAATGACGTCATGATGGTCGTTGGATCTGCCTGTTTACAGATACGTTGATGCTTCACGAACTAAAGTAAATGTACGGTATATGTACATAATATGTGTAATGTAAATAAGCTCGATTACAAAAACAATTTCCATCGACACAAGGCCAATTCGTATCGCGCTAATATCTTTGCGAATTCTGATTTTGCACTCCAAAGGTGTTTTAAGGTAGCACACCCCGGGCATGATTTTGATAATTCCTTAATGTGTATCATTTACTGGTTTCAAAAACAAAATTTAAAAGAAATTAACCGTCCAATTACAATATTATTTAAATTTAAATTACCCTACACCCAATTTCAGAATGATTGATACAAACGACATCACCCTTAAAAGGAAAATCCATTATTTCATATGTTTTTAAAATTTTGGTATAAATTTGTATCAAAGTAATAAAAAAAATATATTGACTTTCAGATATAATACATAATTGATTACATCATCATAAACAAATATAATCAAACTGTTCTGAAATAGCCATACTGTTGTACAATTTTAACACAATGCTTTGATGTATAAAAAATGTATTCTTGACGTTTTAAAGCAAAATCAACAAGTTTTATAATTACTCTTGACCTGTTCCTTATTGATAATTAGCTTTATCCTTTTTGTACCATAATGTAAAAAAACAAGAATGTTTTAGCGTCTCGTTGAAAAAAAAAACAAAGGTTTAAAACTCTACCTATTTTAGCCGTGATAAGTGCAAGTAAAGAGATCTTTAAAGAATATAATTTCTATGTGTAAGAAATAAAATTAACTACTTTTGAATGAAATTACTGCTTAAACTTGTACAAAATTGTAAGGTAATGAAAACAAATAAAAAAGGAAAATATTTGTGCGTCTAAATGGATTCGAATCGCTTCCACGAAACCTTCAAAAGGTTTGTAGTCCTGTGCTTAATAACAAAGACGTAAAAATTCAAAACGAAGAGATTCAATGAGTGGTTTTCATTAAGAGTGTGCTACCATAAACGTAGTCCTTTTGCCGTTTTTCAATCACAGTAATAGTTTTGAAGTATGTCACTCATATTAGTAATAGGCTTTACTCTATTAACTAGTTTTCGGCTTTTTAATAAAGCGAAATCTATGGAGGAAGATATGTAAGTAGCTTAATCATAAGCAAAAGTATGAATTGTGTGTTAAATCGCAACACTCACATACTGTCACATACTTTTGATTGTTGTGTCCACTGGATGGCAACTACATGCTCATGATTTTGGCGGAAACATATGGGAACATATTAGCTGAAATAGGAGCCTGTTTCCCCCATCACAATTAATCCGTGTTCCTTGCGTACAAATATATGATAAAGAATAAGGAACCAGCCAAGAAACTTACGGCAGCTGAGAAAAAGCAATACCAACACAATGTCTAAACAACGACATGTACCTGTCCTACTGTGAGCTTATAAAATAAATGTCGAAAATAGTATCTTCAACTATTTGTCGGTCAATTTTGATGATCAAATAGTTAATATATATATATATATGCATGTATACTCTTTGATTATACACATACATGAATTTGTTAAAGAAAACAATGATGTATCCAGTGGTACGTCGAAATCAACAAAAGTGTATATATAATTATTCGAAATCCAGTCGATTTAATTTTCTAATATGTACTTCGAGTTTGCTATTCGATAAGGCTATATACATAAGCCATGGTACATACATATATTTCAAGAAAGATGTCACTTTTACAATAGTTTTTTGTAAGACATTAAACATTTTGACAAGATCAATCAATTGAATATACCTGATATATGAAAGCGTTGTAAAATTCATGTATATGAATCTAAATTCCTGTGTTAAGACATCAGATGATATTACTTATCCGTTTCCATTAAAAATAAGATATAAGACTAAGAATAAATAAAGTTCGGCAACCTGTGTCCTTTCTCTAATGAGTCTTAAAATTGTTGTTCTGGGACTTATATAACCAATAAATACGATATATAAATTTGGCTTAATGTTTGCAGATGAGGTAAATTGAAACAATGAAAATTAGTAGATAAATTTTGTCCCAACCGTCCTAAACATTACAATGCTGACCTTGTTATAAGACATAAGGTACAAACATTGCATGACAACGCTGTAAAGACGCACAAGGCATCGGACCAAACACTACAATGACGAGCTTGTTTGGAGTCACAAGGTACAGGGTCAAACATTGCAATGACAAAGCTGTGAAGAGGCATAACGTACCGGACCAAACATTACAATGACAGCCATGTGTCATTGGCTACAGGCACGAGGTACAGAGTCAAACATTGCAATTCCAACCTTGTTTAGAGTAACAAGGAACAAAGTCAAACATTACAATTATAATGCTGTGAAGTGGCACGAGGTACCGGACTAAACATAACAATACCGACCTTGTTTGGAGGCACAAGATACAAGGTCAAACATTGCAATGACAACCTTGTTTGGAGGCACAATATACAGGGTCAAACATTACAATTAAAATGCTGTGAAGTGGCACGAGGTACCGGAATAAATATAACAATACCGCCCTTGATTGGAGGCACAAGATACAAGGTCAAACATTGTTATGACAATGCTGTGAAGAGGCACAAGGTACCGGCCCAAACATTACAATGACAACCATATTTAGAGGCCCAAGGTAATGGCACAAACTTTGCAATGACGACTCTGTTTATAGGCCCACGGTACTGGTTAGTGTAAACATATTTTATTCAGTTCGTATATACAAAAAAAACAGTACAGCAAAAGTGTGAAGAAATGGATCGGAAAACAAGCAATGTAATTGCTTATATTAATTCCTTTCCATGTAGCAGTATACAGTTACGAATTGCATAGAAAAGTCAGTGTATGATGTGAAGTGAACAGTATGACGAAATATATTAGTTAAATAACTGTTCAAACTATTTTTTACATTTAATTTGAATGTTTTGGAATAATAAGATAACTATTAAAAAGACAAACAAACAAAACGAAAAAAAACGAAAAAATATTCTGTCACACACACTGTCCCGATGAAAAGCGATCGATACACCAATGGGGTCGACTGTTAGGCATCAAAACGCTTTGATGCTGTAATGAATCTCTGGACTTTTAAAAACAAGCTTGAATTGTCATCAAGGGTAAGTCGATCATTACCGAAAAGGAGATTTTCTACAGTAGCAGCACAAGGTAAATCATGGATAAAATGGTTACGCATTAATTGATATCTAGGACACTGAGTGAGATAATGTGACACAGTTTCAACGGCACCACAAGCACAAAGGGGAGAAGAAATAATATTTCTTCTGTGAAGGTCATAATTTAATGAGCTACATCCTAATCGCAGACGAGCATGATTAACTTGATGTTGTCTGTTTCCTACATTATACAGGAGTTGTGATTTCTATGGTTTCGAGTTAAGTTGTGATTTAAACTCGCTGAGAGTAGGTGCATGTCTGATATCTTCAGGAAGTGAGTTCCACTGGCGAATAGTCAGGGGTAGAAATGAAGTAGCATAGGCTTGAGTTTTACAAGGGATGACTGGAACTTCTGAGCGATTTCGTAGGGCATATGGCTGAGCTCTCGGCTGTGGAATAAGATTTGTAAGATACTCTGGAGAAAGACCATTTTTCATTTTAAAGAACAGAATGAGGCGATGTTTGCGTCTCCTTTCCGCAAGTGTATCCCAATTAACGTCAGCTATAAGCCGCTCAATACTACAAAGTTTGGTAGCACCGGTTACAATTCTAGCCGCCTCATGTTGGACAGCTTCGATATCATTTTTTAATTCATTACTACAATTGTCCCAGACAACATCGGCATACTCGAGTAAAGGTCTAATAAAAGTGACATACATTTTGTTAAATGCTGCACGGGATATTACAAACTTTAACGTCCTAAGAATACCAATTCTCTGCCATGCCTTGTTGACGTTTGAAGATATGTGGGGTTGCCATTTGCCATCTAAAGAGAAGGTTACCTCAAGATATTTATGAGTGCTGATTTGAGATATGGGTACATTGGCGAGATAAAATGGGGGTTGATTTTGTTGTTGACATTTACGAGAAAAGAGAACAGATTTTGTCTTGGATGGATTAAAAGTTACTAGCCATTTCTTTGACCAAGGTGATATTTGAGATAGATCATGGTTAAGGTCGGCTGCAGAAGATACGGGATCTTCGACAATAATGTAAAGACTGGTGTCATCTGCGAATAAGCGTATGTTTGCCTTAATGTCATTGACAATGTCATTAATGAAAATAAGGAAAAGCAATGGTCCAAGGATAGATCCTTGAGGAACACCAGCGTTGATAGTGAGGATTCCTGAAGCAGTGTTGGATAGGACTACCCGATGATTGCGGTCAGAAAGATAAGAGGAAAACCAATGAAGAAGTGAACCACTTATACCGATGGATGACAGCGTATGAATAATGCCATGATGCCAGACTCGGTTGAACACCTTTGAAACGTCACAAAAGACAGCTCTTTGCTGACGTCGTTGTAAAAGAAAGCTAACTGGTTGACGCTAGAATCGCCTTTGATGAAACAAGATTGGAAGGATGTAAGTATTTTATTCGAGATGACTTAGTTGTAGAGGTATTTGTGAATACAGCACTCCATGAGTTTGCCAATACAACTTAGAAGTGATATTGGTCTATAAGTGCATGGACTAGATGGATCAGATTTTTTGAAAATGGGGCAGACGTTCGCTAACTTCCATGGAGAAGGGAAGGTAAAGTTTGCCAACAATCTGTTAAGATATTTCGAGAGAGGCACAGCAAGTACGGTACTGGTTCAAACATTATAATGACAATCTTGTTAAGAGGCAGAAGGTACTGAACAAATATTGCAATGACTAACTTGTTAAGAGGCACAAGTCACAGGCCCAATCATTACAATGACAACTTTGTTTAGAGGCACAAATTAATGGCCAAACATTAAAATGACGACCCTCTATAGAGTAAAAAGGTAATCGCCCCAACATTACAATCACAAGCATGTTTAGAGGCACACATTAATGGCCAAATATTACAATGACGACCCTCTTAAGAAGCACAACATTACAATAAAAACCATGTTTAAAGGCACAGGGTATTGGTCAAATATTACAATGACAACGCTTTATAGAGGCACAAGGCAATGGCCCAAACATTACAATGACGAACATCATTAGAGGCTCAATGTACTGGTCAAGCATTACAATGACAACCCTGTTTAGAGGCACAACGTAAACGCCAAACATTACAATGACAACGTTGTTTAGAGACACAAGGTGATTGCCAAATATTACAATGACAACTTTGTTTATAGGTACAACGTAATGGCCAATCCTTACAATGGCAGTCCTGTTTAAAGGCAAATGAAATGACATAACATAATAAAATGACCTTGCTAAGAGGCACAAAGGTAAAGGCTAAACAATACAATGGCAACCCTATTTAGAGGCACAAGGTATTAGATAAACATTAAAATGACAATTTTGTTTAGAGGCAAAAAGTAATGGCCAAACAATACAAACACAACTTTGTTTAGAGGCAAAAAGTAATAGCCCAAACATTGCAATGGCAACCCTGTTTAGAGGCACGAAGTAATGGCCAATCATTACAATGACAACTTTGTTTGGAGGCACAAAGTAATGGCCAATCATTACAATGACAACTTTGTTTGAAGGCACGAAGTAATGGCCCAAACACTACAATGACAACTTTGTTTGGAGGCATGAAGTAATGGCCAAACATTACAATGACAACTTTGTTTGGAGGCAAAAGGTAATGGCCCAAACATTACAATTGCAACCCTGTTTAGAGGTACGAAGTAATGGCCAATCATTACAATGACAACTTTGTTTGGAGTCACAAAGTAAAGGCCAATCATTACAATGACAACTTTGTTTGGAGGCACGAAGTAATGGCCCAAACATTATAATGACAACTTTTTTTAGAGGCAAAAAGTAATGGCCCAAACATTACAATTGCAACCCTGTTTAGAGGCACGAAGTAATGGCCAATCATGACAATGACAACTTTGTTTGAAGTCACAAAGTAAAGGCCAATCATTACAATGACAATTTTGTTTGGAGGCACGAAGTAATGGCCCAAACACAACAATGACAACTTTGTTTGGAGGCACGAAGTAATGGCCAATCATTACAATGACAACTTTGTTTGGAGGCACAAAGTAATGGCCCAAACATTACAATGGCAACCATGTTTAGAGCACAAAGTACTGGCCAATCATTTCAATGACAGCTTTGTTTGGAGGCACAAAGTAATGGCCCAAACACTACAATGACAACCCTGTTGAGAGGCATACGGTAATGGCTAATACGATACAACATACAAAGACAAAGCTGTAAAAAAGACAAATGTAATGGCGTAAACATTACAATAGCGACCATGTTAAGAGACACGGGATAGTGGCTTAAACATTACAAACACAAGGCAGTATAGAGGCACAAGGTAATGACCGAATATTTTAATGTAAACCCTGTTGAGAGGTCCCTGATAATTGTTAAACATTACAATGACAACTCTATAGAGAGTCTCAAGGTAATGGCATAACATTAAAATGACAAGCTTGATAAGAGGCACAAAGTACTGCCCACACATTACAATGACAACCTTGTTAAGAGGCACTAGGTACTAACAAAGATTAAAATGACCCAAACATTACATTACCAACCCAGTTTAGAGGCACAATGTACTGACGTAGACATTACAATACCAACCCCGTTTAGAGGCACAATGTACTGACCCAAACATTACATTACCAACCCAGTTTAGAGGCACAATGTACTGACCCAAACATTACATTACCAACCCCGTTTGGAGGCACAATGAACTGACCCAAACATTACATTACCAACCCCGTTTAGAGACACAATGTACTGACCCAAACATTACATTACCAACCTCGTTTAGAGGCACAATGTACTGACCCAAACATTACAATACCAACTACCGTTCAGAGGCACAATGTATTGACCCAAACATTACAATAACAAACCCGTTTAGAGGCACAATGTACTGACCCAAACATTACAATAACAACCCCGTTTAGAGGCACAATGTACTGACCCAAACATAACAATAACAAACCCGTTTAGAGGCACAAGGTAATCGCCAAACACAAAACGAGAGACACAAACTAACAAACACCACAAACAGGCCACAAACGCACAGACATAGCTTTCCAAGAGATTTTGGGCTGACCGCATTGAAAAGGTCAGTGAAACTCAAGTTAAATGGAACTCGAGTCAACTAAGGGTTCAAAGTAATTTGTATTGGCATATCTTTATGAAAATATACAGAAAGATTCTCAGTTGGCGAAAGTTTAAACATAAACCCCGTTTTATTGCCTAATATTCGTCCTAACATACAGTCGAAACTCGTTATGTCGACTTTTGCGGGACCTAGTGAAAAAAGTCGAGATAATGAACATTCGACTCATCCGAATTACAAAACAATATCACCAATCCCAACACATTTGAGTTAGATTGATGTCCGATGTTTACATCCACGATTGAACGGTCTTGTTACATATTACCGTCGTAAAAACAGCAAACTTATTATTGAAAATTAAAGTGAAACAAAAGAAGAATTATTTGTGTCAAATTTCTTTCTTTTACGTTTATGGATCACACAAAACACATATAAAACCACAATCGCATACACTTGTACATTGTTAGAAAACGGTATAGCATATATGACACGTGCTTTTTTCGTTCAGGTTCAATGTCGCCAGCAAGGTATTTCAATTTAATCTGCTCTTTAATTTTGAGCCTAGTTGATAGTGTGTTTGAGGGGACGCCGTATTTGCCGCTGTCTGCTTCTTTGTCTTCATACCCTTCTCGACTTCGATGATGGCTTGGTACTTCTCGTTATAAGATTTCGATGACAATTTTCTTTTAGAACCCTTACTCCTAATGGCCGATCCAGATATCGCCCCGGATTTTATACCGGGTCCTTCTCTGAATTGGTTGACCAGAGCAGTGGAACTAACATTTGACATTTTGAAGTTATTCTTTCTGTGCCCATTCGGGATTGTTATCAAATCAATAAAATGTTCATGTTTTATACAATACCAATAAGAGCTTGAGCAATAAATGTCTCTTTAATAAAAAACATAAACAAACAACTTTAATTAATCGCACTTACCATTTACATTTTTGTATCCTTCAATTATGACAATTTGTTATATTGACACGCACGGTATTTTGCAACATGCCGCAAACCGTTATGAATATTTTCACACCTACGACCCGATCTACAGTTTAACATAGAGAACATAGGAAATGTGTGAAATTCGACCACAGGGACTGAAAAATGAGGTCGAAATGTCGAAAAACAGATTTATTTTATATAGAATAAGAAGGAATAAATTCGGGACCGGAAAAAAAAGTCGACACAACCGTAAAGTCGACATATCCGACGTCGACATAGCGAGTCTGGACTGTATATCAATAAATAAAAATATAAGCCTTATCTGAGCCAGCTTTAACCAATGTAAAAATAAAGCATATAATGCTGATCAGCAAGTCTAACATGAGGAAGAATTTAAAAATTAAATCTAAAAACTTTTTCAGAAAATCTCAATAGCAATCAAGATATAAAATACTATAAATGATCGGAGATTTGAATCTGTAATTGTACTTACTTTGTTTTTTCGTAATGCTGAATGAATTACTTTGAAAATGTTTTCCTCAATTTGTGATATCTCAATCCTTGTATTAGCTGTTAAGCTGTCAGTAATTTACTACTGGAAAATGATCACACACGTTCGGAAATAGTCTAGCGAATAAAATAGGCTTATTAGTACTGCGTTCTGATCCGGTAGGTTGTTATCGACTCGAGTGGATTTTGCAGATTCTGATTTCACGAGGCGCTATAAAAAATTAAGCCGAGTGAAATCAAACTCTTCAAAAATTAGAGAGTCGAATACGAGATTCCTGATCACAACGCAGTACTAATTATCCTTTTTCATGATATACATTACTGGCAAGATCACTTAAAAGCCACATGTTTTCATGATAAATGCCATTTTAACGACGCACAATTTCGTTTTATGATGTCATTTAAACATCGCGCTACGATACTTGTTATGATGTGACGTCACAAGAGGCCGCATTTGCACTGGAGTGGACTACGGACTACCGTGTTTTGCGACATGTATTGCGTGTGGATTTATTAAGTTATAATCATCCCGCTTGTCCTGCTATTTCCCATCTGTAATTTCAAGCTGAAGATCTAAAAAAGAAGTCCAAATTATTTTTGATGGGCCAGAATAGGTTTATTTCAGGGTTCTCTTAGTATCGGTTACCATAGTATTAACCCGCGTTTTAATCGCAGTGAAACAAATTAAAAACCATAACTTGTTAAATTGAATGTAAATACAAGTACATTGTTATTCATGAATGGGAGCATTTACAAAGTCTGCTCGACAGACAGTAACAATACCATTAGCAGCGTTGTGTGCTGGGACAAAAACAAACTTTCTGTGTAATGATTAGATATCTGTAGTTTATTAAGGGATAGTTGTAATATAAGTAAATAAGTGAGTATATATGTATTGACGTGACATGCGCTATATACAATCATGAGCATACACAAACATTATAACATCACAAAAGTATGAATAATGCTATGAATAATGCTTCCACAGGCTCTTCTGGCGCCCTTCGCCAATGTGTCCGCGTTGTTTGTGAAATCGCCTTTAGATTGAAAGATGACCCCATGTATCTGTAAGTGTCAACAACTTTTAACAATGTATTACCAATTCGTGTGATGTCGCAGATGTCCGCCCCTTTCGGAAATAGATTCTCTTGGTTTTGTCTGAATTGATCAATACACGCCACTTCAACAATATATGTTGGAAGAAAAATACTTATTATAAAACTCTATATTCTATCAATGAAGTATCAAACTTGATATCAGATATATTCAACAAACCTAAAATCTTCATAAATAATATGACCAAATTTATTGTAGCAATATCAATCAACAAGTCGCAGGAGTACGATATACTCACATATATGTCGTCATGTTTAACGTCTTTATAATTTAATATTAAACTGCGAATGTATATACATGTGTATATATTTTTGAAATTCTGCGGAATGAATTTCTAAACAGTTTTATTAGTAAACAGATTGATTCAAATAAGTTATTGTATACTCAAATTTGCTTTCTTAACCAAAATGGCACTTGCTATGTAAGCTACATGTGCAAAACGCAACGCCTTTATTTATATAATAAAACAATTTACAGCAAATAATAATAAATCTATCGAAGCGCTTTTGTATTTGGCAGGTAAAAGTTTAATATACAACACAAAATTGCACAATTATATTTGGAAAAGCAGCAACAATCTATACCAAATTAAGACCACATAATAAGTAATGATTTATGAACGAAATAAACAACAATTAAATCTTGAACAATAACCAAACTGTGGTGAATTACAACCTAACTAATATTTTTAACAGTTCAAAGCATTACTTCTGAAGAATGATAGAACTGATTTAACTGGAAATTAATCGCGTGATTTCATTATATGCTGAAACTAAAGCGGAACTAAAACTATTCAACATCCAATTAGAAGCATAATAACAATTGTAATAAAACATACTAGTTGAACAATATCAGCAAAAAATTAGTGCACATGTTTGACAATTGATATATCATTGGACATAAAATCATTGGGACAATGAAACTAAATTAAGAAGGGCATGTCTGCTTTCCAAGTGTTCACATTCATTCAATTGTAAGAAGTGGGTTAAATCACATGTGCATTCCAATTGTTCACATTCATTCAATTGTAAGATGTGGGATAAATCACATGTGCATTCCAAGTGTTCACATTCATTCAATTGTAAGAAGTGGGTTAAATCACATGTGCATTCCAAGTGGTCACATTCATTCAATTGTAAGAAGTGGGATAAATCACTTGTGCATTCCAAGTTTTCACATTCATTCAGTTGTAAGAAATGGGTTAAATCACATGTGCATTCATTATTTTTCTTTTCAAAGAAAACATAAAAAGCATCCTCCTTAAAATCCAAAAAAAATATAGTGATAAAAGCACACTTAAAATAAAATGGTAATAAACACTAGAAAAAAACATTTCTTACTCTTATCTACATCATAACATTGACAGCAACATATTAAGATCACTAAAGATATACTGCATTAAGCAATTTGTGAAATCAACAGCAAGCTACGAAATCATATTTTCAAGAACTACTTCTGCTGGGCATGCCTTCAATTGTAAAGGATTGTCCAACCACCAGGCGCTTGCAACAGATTTACCATGAACAAGACCGTCTTAAGTTCGTACACACAGTGTGAATATACCACGTGGTTTGTGACGTTACACTTGTTTATTACAGGAAGCAAAATTACTCTCGATTCAGATAGTATAACCGCTGTAAGTTCATTATTTTCGTATCAAATTTTACTAAACATGGCGCAGGCTAAGGGAAAAATACACGCTATACTCGGTTACTAAGTAATATGTTAAGCATTTATTTTTCAAAAATAACGGTCAAATGTTCATAATGTATAAGATATCGTTTGTTATAGCGAAAAGCAAATTACGTTGCTGGTGTAAAAGTATGTTTATATTTATATTCACCATGATTGCCTTGAAAATGAAAGTCTCGGATTGCATATTCTATCCACCGGGTCTATTTATACCTACCAAGGAGGCTCATATTATGTTCTTAAAAAAACAAAAACAATTTGGTTATAGAAAGAAAGCATTTTTCGGAGGCACAACGGTCAAACTCTCTCCTTCTTGCCATGAGCTTGATTAAAACACGTTTTCTATTAAATATTTGCAAAGACAGTAGATATGAGCATCGGTTATTTTTTACAGAAATTAATAGACAAATAGATGACAAATAAAAATCACAATAAAATTGTTCAACATATCGATCAGTAACCGAGTATATGGAACATTTCTTTCCTTAGCCTGTGCTATGTTTTGTACAAATTCATATGAAATAACGAACAGTGATAAAACTATCTTAATCGAGAGGTATTTTGCTTCCTGCAGTAACCAAATGTGGCGTCACAACACACGTGGTATGTCCACACTGTAAGCAGCAGCCCAATATCAATCGGGTATGTTGTATCACATCACACATATACTTCAGTCTTTTCCATAAATTTTGTGACACGTCACGGGTCGTATTCATGTTGTGCGTCATAGTTTTGTTTCTTCTTCGTCATCTGACAACTCTATCTCAAACTGAAAGAATGCCAAAAAAAGATTGTAGCGTTTTGTTTTCTTTTCCAATATCTTAAACCTCATGTTTTAGTATGCAGTTTTAAATAATTTCATAAGAAGTCTATTTTTTCAACCCAGCTATCAAGCCATGTCCACCAAAGGACTATGCTTGAATGTGAATAACCTGTTAAAGCTCTTGGAACGTTTAATAATTGTATCTAATATTTTCAACTGAATTCACTTACGAGACTTACTTGCTCTTTGAGTGTGACGGAGTATCCAGTATCTGGTGGTTCTGTTTTTACACTTACAGTTTGTTTGAGCGTGTTCGTCTCGGAGAGCAACAGGCTCCTCATCTTTCCTTTTCCCTTTCCTGACCCCTTGCCTTTCTGTCCACTCCGGGCATGTTTGCTGGAGTTCCTCATTGTAGATCGGATTGTCCTAGTCGAGGAAAGGCTTGATACTTGTTGGCTAGAAGTCTGCATGCCGGCAATGTGCCTAGCCTGGTTGTAAGTTCTCTGAGGTTTTTCTCGTTTTGACTTCTGTAATGAAGGATTGGTACCTTTGTTAAAGTGAGCAACGTTGATAACGTCATCTTTGTTAATTTTACTGTTCTGGTATTTTAATGGATATGGGTGCGATGTATTGTATTTCTAACAAGATGTGAGACAACTGTTTCAGCTGTATTTGTTGTATTTATTATTATATTAGCATATAATAAAAAAAATTACATTTGAAAAACAATAATGACGTTAATCACATTATTCACTTTAACACAGTTTAGAACAACAGTCCCATACTGTGTGCACCAGTAGTAGTAGTTGTGCCAGTCGTGTTAAGCATCATCTTTGTCTTATCTTTTAAAGGGGCAATGTGTGCATAAATTGAACCTGTGTTACCAGTCCCCACACTGCAGGGCACAATGATCTGTGGTTCATTTGGAAGCTTGTGTATGACACCATACTTCTGTTTACCAGGATTACTATTATTCTGTTGCTGTATGCTATTTACACCAGGTTTTGGTCTATTTACAACAGGACTGGTTGACATTGCATCTGGTGCTGTTCCATACACCTGAGTAATCATAATCATATCAGAGCTTGCAGAGCCTGCCAGGCCCATTTACAATGTTTGTTACCTGATTCAATACAGTCATTTGTCCAGTGTTCTGGTCTACACGAAATCTGTCCCCTATGTGTACTGGATTACATGACTGATCAGGTGTGATTATATGTATTACCTTTGCTGGTGGTTCAGAAAACGGAGCTATGTCGTCCGGTTTGGTCTTAGGTAGTAGTGACACGGCTGCTGGGATAGATTTCACAACCTCCAAGGGGCTGTCCTCCAGAGGATGCTGATAAATGTCATTCATAGTCTGTTGTCCAAATGTCTCAGAGTTTGCTGTGTCTGGAAAAAAGATCAAATGCAATATTATTTAAATATAAAAAAAATGTTCTAGCGAAACAAAATATGTACTTATAATATTGAAATGAAGAAATGAAAATCATTTAAGCAATGACAATCCATATCGTTTCAAACTATTTTATTCTCAAAATCAACACACATATCCAATATCTCTTTTTTCTTCGTATAAACGACAAACGTTTTACCACACGAAGTGTCTTTCTTCTTGTGAATTGTATTCGTGTATGACTGCCTCTCAGGTTGCCTAGCAACCGTGGAATACCCCTGTACCATAGCAACAGCGGTAACACTTTCGGACCCCTGAGCAGCACCAGCAGGGTGTCTCTGTGTGGGGGCAAGGGTTAGGGGCCCCTCCTCTGTGTTCTGAATACCAGCTTCTCGGTAAATGACTCGCATTTTGTTTTTGAACTCATCAAGATCTGAAATAGAACATGTTAAAACCTAGCTATTTATTTGAATCATTTAAAGCTAAATATTCAAATCAACAATGCAGTGTACATGTATATGTAATACATATATTTTGCACTGAATACACTTCTTGTCTAAAAGTTCAACTAATAAGTAAGTAAGTAAGTAAGTAAGTAAGTAAGTAAGTAAGTAAGTAAGTAAGTAAGTAAGTAAGTAAGTAAGTAAGTAAGTAAGTAAGTAAGTAAGTAAGTTACTTAAGTAAGTAAGTAAGTAAGTAAGTAAGTAAGTAAGTAAGTAAGTAAGTAAGTAAGTAAGTAAGTAAGTAAGTAAGTAAGTAAGTTACTTAAGTAAGTAAGTAAGTAAGTAAGTAAGTAAGTAAGTAAGTAAGTAAGTTACTTAAGTAAGTAAGTAAGTAAATTGTTTATTATCGTGAAATGTGTTATATACATGAGTAAATGGATTTATAAAGACAAAAGGAGATCACCTATATGTCACCGTTATGCGAAGTTAGCTATATATGTACAATTAGAATCACCATCATTATATATAATAAAGTCGATACGTAAATATGGCATTTCTGTACCTTTTTGCATAAATATTGCCATACAATAAGCATATCAGATACAACATGGTAAATGTGTGGTATTTATTCTAATTTTAAACATATCTATATATCCTACTTCTCCTAAAAGCAAACGCTTATACTAAGAATTTTCCTACATTTGGAGTTGCAGTGAATGGATAACTGAAGTTAATTAATGTTCGATTTTACCGCATTGCACCAATTGTTCAATATTCAATTCCAAACAACCGTTTTGTATGTAATTCTACTGCTGTCCATAATTATGAGGCTATTCTCAAAACAGATCGGATTTAACTTTCTACGCGACTGTGCTGGGAGCCATCCGATGTGACCGGAAATGGCAGCAGTAGGAGCGAAACAATGTACACCATAGAAGTATCGAATTGCTCTGTGTTGAACATTATCACTGGCTTGATAATATTTAAATCCCCAAATACTTGAGCAATAATCTATTATTCGTATAATACAACTGTTGAATAACTTTTCATATGATTTAAAGCCGAAGTCTTTAAGGGTATGTATTTTGAAAATAAGGATACATAGGGCTCTTCCTGCTCTGTGGCTAAGCGCTTCAGCGTGAGATACAAAGTAACCTATGTCTGTGAGGATTTCCCTAAGAAATCTTCATTCAGAAACTTTCCCGAGCATGTTCTCACCGATCTGGACACGAAAGTCTGTTTGTCTCGAACGTGGACGCCGGTATTGCATGCATTAAGATTTACAAGTGTTAATGAGGACTCACCATATCTTGACGTTAAGAATATTAAGCATGGTCTGTAAGTCATTGTCTGAGTTGACAATTAGCAATGTATCATCATCATAGTAATATGGACACAGAATGATCACAAACTTCCACACCAATTGCAGGGTTATTGATTCCAGTGGCGAGGTCATAAACAAATGTGGCATAAATTTTCAGCGACACATTATTTCCTTGAGCTACTCCATGCTTGCAGTCAAACAATTCTGTCAACTTGTTGTTAAATTAAATGGTGGACACCGTGTGATTATAATTGCTGTTATATTGTTACCGTCGACACCCAGAAGAAATAGTTTGTAGAGCATCAAGTCCCTGTTCACAGACACAAAGGCCTTCTTAAGGTCGATAAAGGCGGTGAGCACATTGACGTTATTCTTGATGATGCTGTTAAAGCTGTTCTCTCACAGATATACTATTTTTACAACTTTTTGTATTTTTTGTCTTAGTAATGCATTTGTTTGCCTGAATATCTGCAAACCAATGATATAAGATTGCTGACAAAAATCGGATCGTAGATTTTCATATTTCTGTTCGGAAATTAATATTTAACGGCTTAAACAGTTACCAAAGGTTTACGGAAAATGCATTTAACATAATATTTTGAACTTAAATATAAATATCTGCAATCTATATTTTGTCAGTCGTCTTATATTACTGGGTTCCATAGATTTTCACAAAAATGGCTAGTTCCAAGACAAATTATAAAAAAAGTTGTCAAAACGTTCAATCTGTAAGAGTGCAGCTTTAAGGATGAAAATGTGGTTCTCACACGAGCCGTCTTTCCTATACCCATTTTGTTCGTCGACGAGTATATTATTTCAAAGTAACAGGTAAGTCTTTTAGGCACCAGTGTTATGCATACCTTGCTAATGCAAAAGAGAGGGCTGATCCCGTGGTTATTTTACGGCGTCCTTTTGCCAGAACTTACACTCTATCTGTGCATAACAATTTGTGTTTGTTCATTACTAAAACGCAGAATATTCTCACCTTTTGCAAATGCCTGTCGCGCCGCCAATGACTTAGATGTGGCCTTCCAAAGGGGTTCGAAACCCCGCCTCAAGTCTGTGATGAGGCTGTCTGTAACACCCTTAACAAGTTGAACTAGTTCCGCCTGGAACAAAAATACAACGTAAACAACATAGAAATGCAATATTTGTTTTCATAAGATTTAGCTTTAACTTTATTTGATATACAATGATTGTGAGGAGAGTTACTTAAACTTATGCTACGTTACTCTAGTTAGCACGACGTTCCGCGAGAATGTGGTTTTGTGTTGTTGGGAGAACCGGAGAGCTCGGTGAGCCCCATTAGTTCAGCTTGGTGACCACAAACAAAATTCACAAACGCCCAAGCCGAATGATGTTTTATTGTGTTACCTATTATAATGCCAAAACAATTACACGGTTAAAGTCATAAGAAAAGAAATAGAAGGGGCAATCACCATCACCACTGGCCCATACTTCCACCTATGTCAGAGTCAGGAGCCTTGATGATCATTTAGCTAGACGAATTGTTAAAAAGTAAACAAAAGCCGTTCGAAAAAAAACTTCCTAACTCAATATTCATTACAATTACATGTTAAATTGCAGTGACATTTCATGCTTGTACGTCTTTGCTTTCATCCATGCATGCTTCTCGTTTATTTGCCGTGTCCCTCTCAAGAGATTGATAACCTATCTAGAGCTTCAATAATACCACTATTAATTACTTTTCAGACAATTAAGAATGACGGTACGGCAATGTTTACCCGCAGTTTCACCAGTTGTTTCATCAGCATCTGGTTTGCCTCGTCAAACATTAGGCCCCGCTTGTTGTCGATACCCTGGGCCATGTACCCCTTCATGCGGACAAACACCCCCTTGCCGGAGTCAGCTGCACACTGCTCATACTCGCCAAGCATTGTTGTCTGGATGTGGGGCGTCACAATGCGGGAAATGTCCCGCTGCCGAGTCATGACAAGATCTTTCAGGTTGCTTACCATATCCGTCAGCTAAAAATGCAGGGATGGTTAAGGGAAAGTAAACCTTAAGGTGAAAATTTCAGATCGGCTTGGAGCGCTTCAAGGCACTGAACAAGTATAAAAAACTAGTAGTGAGTAAACTTGTGAGTTTAATATACTACGTCAAAACCATAACTGTTAACTTATTAATTGTTACATGTTTCTAAGTCTGATAACTATTGATATTGTTGGTTTATTAGGACAAGGTAGCAAGCAAGTTTTAGCTATGTTACCGTGCTTTCTGGCAGTATCGCATAAGGCTGTTTAAATCTTAAAAAGCGTTATCCTTATCTTAAATAAACTTTGGGAGACAATTAATGCCAACCTACCTTGTTCTTTGCAGAGCAAATGATGTGCGAAGCGAGGCGAGTCAGGATGGCGGAAATTCTACGTAACTCGGGCTGCATCGGTAGCTTGCCAGTGAAGACATCTAAACGGGTCACGATGTCTGTCTTCAGTCCCTCCATCACCAACGACAGCATCCCAATGGAGAATGTAATATATTCTCATGTTACAAAATGTAAAAACATATAATGAAAATGAAAGAATTACAGTTTTGAATTTCAGGTTGACATTGTTTAACTGTATACCCAATTATCGGTGCGTTATGCAATTGTTATAAAGAGCTTGTACAATACTCTCTTAACTTGCTCAGTACAAATTCTGAAATACTGTGTTGTATGAACATAAACCTTAATGTAAGCAGTGAACTATTTATTCAGACGGGAGTGCTTTGGAACAAACGCCATTTTTCCCTTATAAACTTGTCAATTATAACATTCAGCGTGATAGGCATTGCTATACATATGTGCATTGTCTCTTGCAAAACGTGTACACGTGTCGGCTATTGCTCGAAAACCATTCATATTCCAATGAACCTCTCTCTTGGCTTTTCTCTCATGACTTTAACAGTGTGATTAAATTGGCATTAAAATTGGTAACACACTTAAACATCATTCGGCCATGGCGCAAATATATATTGGTTAGTGTTAACGCAAGTCCGACAAGTAGGCTTTTACCGGGTTCTCCTGTTTCACCCACAACACAAGACAACACTCTCGCACAACCCTTGTCAACAAGAATGTAAAACAAATTTAATTCAAAGTACGGTTATAAATGGTACATTATTAAGAAAGTCACTGCCAGTGTCGGCAAGTAAGAAACATTTCAAAGTCTTTGTAAACACCAACCTAAATGCTGTATCCCAGACAATGGCCATGCTCCGATACATAGGTGCAGCAAGGTCCTCGTTAAAATCAACTGGTCCAAATGTGGGTGAGGTATACACCCCATTCCGACGTGTGGTGGCTTTGTAGGTTGGACATCTAAGACCTCCTTCACGCCTGTTCTTTGATCTATCTAGAATAGACTGAAAACAAATTTGTTTGTAACCCTTTTGTTAAAATCATTAATGTCTTCGTTGTCTTAAGTTTAAGATGACTGAATTCAGAACTATTCAATTTAAATTTTATTTGTCCATGATCTCATTATTTTCAACATTTTTCTTTTCATCTATATCAGACTGAAACAACTGCTGTTTCACATTTTTATATGAATCTTCTTGAGTATCACTCGACAAAGTAATTACATACTGGCGCACCCCACTTGGCACATGTACTGTTAGCCTCTGCAGAGGCACTAGACGCTCCCTTCTCTATCTTTGGTCTTACACTACCATCAAATATTCCGTTTATGTCGGCAGACAACTTGTGTAACACGGGACCCAGGTTGGTGGCCAGCATCTTTAGCTCATTTTCGATGGCATTTCCGGCATCTTCCTTGCCTCTTACAATCTGGAGAAAGACATCGTTCAACCAAAAAACATACTTTTAAGGTTTTGTGTTTTACAGTTGCATATATTCAACATTTCAAACTGGACTTCCAATGATATCTTAGTGTAAAACGGACAAAACTCTATGATTTATAATGCTGTTTGGTCTGTGCAGATAGTGGTAAAATTCGCTTTTAACCCTCGGAGGTGTAAATGCGCATGTCGAACATAAGCCCGCCTTACGGTTCCCAACCTTCAGAGGTGTAGGTGTGCATGTCGAACATGAGCCAACCTTACCGTTTTTAAACCCCTAGGACGTGAAGATAAGCATGTCGAACAAGAGCCAGCCTTACCATTTTACCGCGAATGCGGATGCGAATGTGGAACATGAGCACGTCGTACCGTTTTTAACCCTCGGAGATGTAGATGTTCATGCAGAACATCAGCCCGACTGACCGTGTTAACCCTCGGAAATGTTGATGTGCATGTCGAACATGGGCCGGCTTTGCCGTTTTTAGCCTCGGAGATTTAGATATGCAAGGCGCATATGAGCCCGCCTTGCCGTTTTTAATCCTCGGGTGTTAGGGGTTGCATAACGAACACTAGTCACTCAGCCTTACCAGAGTTTACACTCAGATGTATAAGATGGGCATTTAGAACTTGAGCCTGCATTGTCGTATTTTACCCTTGGATGGATGGATAAACATGTCATACACGAGTCCGCACAACCGTTTTATATCCTACGAAATGTATGTGTGCATGTTAAAAACGAGACTGCCTTACCGTATTTACCCGCTCCGATGTGGAACTATTTATGTCAAAAGCGAGTCTGAACTATCGTTTTTACCCTAGGATGTGTTGATGTGCATGCCGAACATTAGCCCTTCTTACCGTTTTTAACACTGGCACGTGTTGATGTGCATGTCGAAAATGAGCCCGCTTTGCCGTTTTAATCGTCTGAGGTGTAGATGTACTACTTGCAACGTTTTATATCATCCTGCTTTACCATTTCCCATCCATGATGTGTAAATATGCTAGTCTAAAACGAGTCCGCCTTACCGTTGTTCCCCCTCCAAGGTGTAGTTGTGCATGTTTAACATGAGCCCGCCTTATCGTGTTCCACCTTTCGTTGTGTAGTTGTGCATGGAAAACACTTGCCCGCCTTGACGAATTTTCTGCTTCGTGTTGTGTTGTACTTGTGCATGCAAAACACGAGCCTGCCTAACCGTGTTTCCCCCTTCGTGGTGTAGTTGTGCATGTTAAACACGAGTCCGCATAACCGTGTCCCCCTTTCGTGATGTAGTTGTGAAAGTTAAACAGTACTAGACCGCCTGACCGTACCGTCTTCTCCCTTCATGGTGTAGTTGTGCATGTTAAACATGAGCCTGCCTTACCATGTTTCCCCCTTCGTGGTGTAGTCGTGCATTTTAAATATGAGCTCGCCTTATCGGTATCCCCCTCGTGGTGTAGTTGTGCATGTTAAACTCAAGCCCGCCTGACCGTGTTATCCCCTTCGTGGTGTAGTCGTGCATGTAAAACAGAAGCCCGCCTTACCGTGTTCCCCCTTCGTTGTGTAGTTGTGCATGTCAAACACCAGCACGCGTTACCGTGTTCTCCCTACGTGGTGTAGTTGTGCATGCAAAACACACGCCCGCCTTACTGTGTTCCCCCTTCGTGGTGTAGTTGTGCATGTTAGATACGAAGACACCTTACAGTGTTTCTCTCTTCGTTGTGGAGTAAAGCATGACAAACACGAATCCGCCTTACCGTGTCCCCCCTTTGTGGTGTAGTTGTGCATGTCAAACACGAGTCCGCCTTACCGTGTCCCCCCCCCCCTTCGTGGTGTAGTCATGCATGTTAAACATGAGCCCGCCATGCCGTTTTTCTCCATTCGAGGTGTAGTCATGCATGTTAAACACAACTCCGCCTTACCGTGTTTCTCCCTTTATGGTGTAATCATATATGATAAAAACGAGCCTGCCTAACCGTGTTCCCCCTTTCGTGATGTAGTCGTGCATGTCAAACACTAGACCGCCTTACCGTGTTTCCCCCTTCGTGATGTAGTCGTGCATGTTAAACATGAGCCCACCTTACCGTGTTCCCCCTTCGTGGTGTTGTATATGTGCATTTCGAACATGAGCCTTTTTTACGTTTTTTTCCGTACAGATATTAAGGTTAAACACAAGATTGCCTTACCGTATTTCCCTCCTGCAAAGTTTATTAAATATGTCAATCACGAGCACGCTTTATCGTATTCCTACTCCTACAATACGTAGATGATTATGTCAAAGCGAACCTGCCGGACCGTTTTTCACCCTTTACGAGGTGTATATTTTTATTTCGAACCCAAGCCTGTCTTCTCGTACTTCTCTCTTCCAAATTGTAGAGTAAGGTAAAACATGAGCCTGACTAAGCTTATTTCCCTCCTTCTTAACCGTGTTTCCCTCCATCATGGGGAAGATAATTATTATTGACAAAACGGGCCTGTCTTACCGTATTTCCCCCTTCCGGCGTGAAGATTTGCATGCCAAGCACAACTCTACCCCACTGTACTCACCAGTTCCGAATTATAAATAATCTTGTCGCACAATATCCTGCTTTACCTCACCACCATGGTGACGTAGATGTTCCTGTAAAACACGAGTCTGTCTTACCGTAATTCCCGCTCGGAGGTGTAGATTATAAGTATCTTCCATGGCCGAGAGTGAAAGATAGTTGCATTCCGACCCGAGCGTAGGGTGTTTTGCGGAAACGAGGTTTATCGAGTTTCCGCAAAACACCCTGCGTGAGGGTCGGGATGAACCGATCTTACACGAGCGGCTATGGTAGATTCTTTGTCTCCTACCTGAGTTAAACAAAAATAAGTAAAACTGTATTTTTTGCTGGAACTCCTTTGTGCTAAATAAAAATAATTGCGTATGTATATGCGAAAATTCGTGGTTGTCATGATTTGCGCGCAGTGATTCATTTTATGTTAAAAGTCCAATCGGTCGTTTAATGGTTTTAAGGAGAGTGAAGCATTATCTCTTAAAAGGTGCGTGAAAACTGTTTCATGATGACATTTGAAGAGAGAAATAATTAATTCGCTATCTAAATATTGCCACAAGACAAGGTTTCCATGATGCTACATACGACAGTCTTCAACAAGGGAGATAATTACAATGTGGCGATCATAAAAAAGGGCATTTTATCTTCGCCCGTGGGCAAGATAAGAATTTATAGCATGGTTAAATTATCTGATCTACTTTACTGAGGTGGGAGAAATGCATGTCAAACATGTATCTGCCTTACCGTGTTTAACCTCTCAGAGGCGTAGATGTTCATGTCAAACACGAGTCCTCCCAGGTTGTGAATGAGCCTGTCCAAGGCTCGACGCTGCCGGAGGTTCGTTATCTCGTGTACGTAGTTTCGCAGGGCAGGAATCTGGGTGTCCTTCAAGTTACTGAACACCTGGAAGTCAGGACTATTAGATGAAAGTGTATGATCCAATTTGTTGTGGTTTTTTTCGCTTCTTTACTACGACAAAAGTGCAAAGTACAATTAAAAGTCATTTTTTATGTTTTAATCTAATTGTCTGCCTATGTTATCTTTTATTCAGAAGAATTTGTAGAGCTAGTTACCAAAGTTTCATATACTATATATATTTATTATCGATAAACGTTGCATATTCAGCATGTTACCCACCTGCGGAGGCCCATCATTGGCGGGCGGGTTTTTCATCTTCTGATACTCAGTGGAGCTGCAGCAGAAGACCCGTAGGTTGTCAGTAGTGCTGCCAGTGTCCCCAACATAGTCGTTACTGTCATCATAATGTAGGTCTTCTTCCTCCTCGTGGTCTACAGTGTCCAACATCCTTGCACGACGCTTCATCTCCTGAATAGGGTAGATAGAAGGGTTGATAAAGTTATAGATTAACTTTAATATATGTTTTTACTCTTCCAATGATGTAATAGTTAAGGCATATATTACTAGTGTTACTGAGATTTTACATAAAGTGTTTTGTTCTATGCTTTAAATGACACGGTTAAAAAAAGCGTGCGATATGAGTGAAAAACGCTCTAATATATCCACAATGTAGTCAACGAAGGCTCATTTTACTTGTTACCGTTTAGATATGGGATTTCATGTGAAGACGAAAGCAAATAAAACACGTTCAGGCGTATCATTACCCAGCTACCTGATAGCACTATTTATAAACATGGAAACTTTAATCTGAAGTATGTCAGGGGTTTAGGAATTAAACTAGGTGTTTTGTGACCTCATGCACGACCAATTTGGGGTCCCAAGAATGGATAAACAACCATAAACAAAAACATTACATGGTCAAAATGTTGACAACTTTTGATTCAATGATGACAAATTATGTCACAATTATAAATCTTCTTAAAAATTATTTCATGTCTCAACTTATCACCATTTAATAAGCAGCCAAATATAATTTTAAATTGTTGTCCACAGGTTACTGTTAAGCTAATTTTGACATTTAAACGATTTGATTGGTTAATAGAAGATTTTTTAATAAACATTGACCACTTTATTACACGCATTTTGGCTTAAAGTTCCGAATACTGTATATATTTTTTCTTACAAAATGAGTTAGTGATTCATCTTTAACACAATGACACATGTTTAACATTTTTCTACACCAATTATTTAACATTAAACAGTCAGAAAAACATAATTTAGCCTACTCCTAAACCATCTTTGAAGTCTCGTTTGATACGTGAGCTAGAGAAGTCGTTCCTAGCCAGGGCGCAGATGGCGACTATCTTATTCCTCTCTTTGGAAATTCTTTTCTCCAGGGTAGATTTCTGGGGATAAAAGGTCCGTTATTATGCAAACAAATACCAACTGTTCTTGTTTCTGCGGAGACATTTATATTGTACCTGTATATTTAATATATATTTAGGTATTTTAGGAATATATTTTCCGGTTGCATTAATCTGTATCAAGACGAACAAAGCAGACGAAGAACAAACACTATTTATAAAAATCATGTCTGACTATACAACTCTTATTGTATGATTAATATACTCAAAGCAGGCCCAGTGCATTGATGTTCTTACATTGTTCACGAATATACAAACTATTATTAATTAACGTATACGTATTGTAGCACTAATACTTGTCAATCAACGACAATATATGCCAAAACACGCCGCCAAATATCGTCCAAAGACGGCTTAAACGAGTTTCTGGCGTTTTGACTGGCTACGTAACTCGCATAATACGGAATTAGATGAACGGACCATTTCCACTGGCTGTTGACACTCGCCCTAATATTGTGAGAATGATGTTTATAATTTTAAACGGCAACCATTTTGTTTTCCGATTTACGGACTTTTTTGAAAATTGTGTGCCTTGTTTAAGACATCTTTGAAACTTCTAGCCTATTAAATACTTTAAATTTGTAAGATATTATAGATGAATTTAACCTATTACTGGATTTTATGCAACTATGTTTTTGGAAATGGACAAAATGGACAACGAAGAAACAATTCTGAACTTTTGGCAAACGACTATGAAATAATCACGATAAGATATGCTTCCTAAAACTGTACAGCGCAATTGGCTTTATTCAATAGTCTGTGCAATGTCACAATAAAGGATGCATTCAAAATGAGCCAAATCCCGTGTGTAAAAGCACAAACCATGTATGAAAAAAGGGATATAATATATGCTTAAGAAATAACTTAAGATAAGGTATTAACATGTTTCTACCAAAATGTCGCAGCATACGGAATAGTTAATTAATAACACACTTGTTTATTTGGTGATTTGACCTTTCACCCTTTAGGCTCATGCAAATACAGCATACCTCGGACAAAAAAAACTATAACTTGGCCAATATGAACTCACCTAATTAATAGCGTTATATTACTTGCGGCCATCCATTGATAAAATAAATGCTCGAAAAAGGCATTTCATGAAACTTTCCTTCTGTATTTTCCTGCAATATGTTAACAATATTAAACGCCAATTCGCAGTTTAATTTTCAATCATAATAAAGATGTTTCAGATAACGACATATCTGTGAATACACCTTTCACCTGCGACTGTCTTAGCTCTCAATTTTCTAAGATAATGATGCTCATGTTATATATGTAGAAAATAATTTACCGTGGCAACTGATAGAAAATTCCTAAATTCCGGATATCATCTGATTTTGATACATGTACTATTGAAATTTCAGAAGCTTTAATGAAATATGTATTAGGTGGAACTGAATGTCTTGATGTCCTGGTTGAGGAACAGAGCATCATGGATAGACAATACAATATAATAAATTTTAGCAATAATAATCCTATGGCACTTCCAAAATCTATTGCAAGATTCCCGTCAATTAATTACCAACTATGCACCTTTACCTGAAAACGTGTTTTTAAATTGTTAAGATAAATACATGCCCAACATCTCTGACGATCTTGCCCTTGTCGAGAGATTTGACAATTCTTCAAGATACATTAAAACAGTCAAAACAGACACACTTATTCAAAATCAATACATACCCATGTATAAAAAACATAAATTTTGAGTGACTTACTGAAGAATACATTCATTGAAAAAAATATTTACTAATAACAAGATTATAACCGTGTACTTATTTGCTGAAAATGCAAAAGTCTTAAATAATTGGTGAGTGCTATCAGATACTTCGGACTACACACACTTTGACCAGCCCAAATGCGCTCAATCTCGCAATTCATTGCTTAAATGGTAGGATGCATCAGTTATGCATTTTGCTACATATATGACACATTATGTTAACATATGTCAAAATGTTTTAATGTAATGTAAGAGAACTACAAGTAAAGGAACAATGTTTTTTTCAGTCTAACTCTGTGTCTATAGCACATTTTAGGTCTGTGTTTTCCATTTTTATTGAACAACAAAAACAACAACAACAAAACAACAACAACATTATAATAGTAATGTTGTATGGTTAATGATATTCTTTTTAACAATGATTAGGTTAACTGCAATTTAGGAGTGTTGTGTTATCTAGTCGAAAGTCATGTTTTTGTATTTTGGAGTAAAGTATTTTATTTAATTTCCAGAAACTTTGTCATATATCTTGAAATTGTAGGGTCGCTCATGTTTTTGCAATTAAAACTTGCATAACAGAAAAGGATTTGTGATGGGAAATGTTTTAAGTCATTAAATCTAGTTCTCTTTACTTTAAAAGTGCTCATAACGTATTTTTAAAATTAAGTGTTCTACATGCACACTTATCAGAAAATGTAATTGTCTTTCAAAATGTGTTTGCAGTTTGCTTTTGTGCCATAAACAAGTACTATTGTATAGCCAAAATAGACATCATTTACTATCATGACTGTCTGAAGTTTTATCTATTATTTAGTGGTAGTAACTTACAAATTAAAAGAATGTTCAAAAGTTGAAAAAATATTTGGTAACGAATTTTAAACTGCTATTGTTTTCAAATCATAAAACGATAAGACGTGAACATGTCTTAGAAGTATAATAAGATGATACATTATCATAAAATCATGGTCTACAAAACTTCCCCTAGGGCGTGAGCAAAATCATGTCTACCCTCATAGTCTATAAAGGTTATGGTCATATAAACTAGCGTTAGCCCCCGGTAGACCCGTGTGCGAATAACTTCGAGTTTCAGTAAAAGTTTCAAGGAAGTAATCTCAACATTTATTGGTAAGCTCTTCAGATGCATGTGAAGTATTTGTATGGTGTTTGTGTGTGTGTGTGTGGTGTGTGTTCGTTAGTGTTTCTGGTTCATTGTCCATTGGACCCTAATCGCGTGCCTCTAAACAAAGTTTTATTTAGTTGTTTGGCTTATCACTGCAGTTTTCATTGTACTATGTATATTCAAGAGGTTTTTGCAAGCAAAATTTTATTTTTATTCCTCTTAACTATTAAGTCGGCAATCTGTGCACAGCCGGGCGCTGACTTAGTTGTTTAATATACCCAACATATTGTTATCCGTCTTAGTTTTGAGTGCGAAAAGTCTGTATACTAGTCATTTGTTTTCAAAAGGATGAAAAACTACTCTACATTTATTATACCTTCTCACAGGCCTCCTTTTTCTGCTGAAGCAGTTCGTTTTCCGGTCCTCATTTTCCTTTATAAAGGCATCAATGGTTTTCAACTCGTCCTTATGCCCCTGAATAGTCTCCACTTCCTCACTCTGAAACATGAAAGTCATCCGTATGTAGCTTGATTATGTTATGGTCCTCCAACAGTTTCTCTTTGATCGTCAACGCCCCCTTATACTCATGATGGGACTCCTAAATCATAAATGTCACCTTCATGTATTTTGATTATGTGTATGTTCCCTTATCAGTGCCTTATAAGTAATCAACTCTTCTTCATACTCCTGCTCCTCACTTTGAAAGCAGCATATGATGTACGTAATAGTTTTAAATTTAAATGTTACCATCCAGAGCCTCTTTGCTCTACCCTTTTCCGTATACTTAAGCAAGTACAATTAAGCTGTCCTCTACAAAAGTACCTGTAATGTAACCTTCAAAGTACATGCACACATGTTCCCCCTGTCATAGCAAACTTCGCCTCATCCTAACGGAGAGAAGTAGATTTATCAGCTGGAAGGATCTAAAAATTTCAACAACTATTGATAAAACTCGAAAGAGATTCTAAATAATTGTTCAAACTTTTCAGAATACAAAATCTTTAAAAGAATAAATCTGGATCAGCTGAATTTCATAATAATACACATTTACACTTACATGTTACATAACATGTACCTGTTTCCCTTCTGCTGGTTCTAGCAGGGAGTCAATCTTAGCCAGAGTGTCCCTTATTGGCCGAGCTTCATTTTTCTGCTTCTCTATACTCTTTCGTAGTCCTGGTAACAATTTGTTGACGTTAGTGATTTCAATGTCAAGAGCAGCCTTCTCATTCTCCATGTTTTTCACCTTAACTTCATATTCTTTGGTTTTCTCTTCAAGATTAAGTGACCTTAAAAATTTGATTAATGAACAATAAATCCTGCAAATGCAACTGCCATACATGTTTAATTTGAGTCTATTCAAATCTTAGTGTACTTTCATGCAAGTCTCACTTTGATAAAGGTTGCCTTTTTCTAATTGATTATACATGAACAAATTATTTAAAAGCACCTGCACCGGAAAGTTTGTGATTTGGATTATTAAATTCCTAGATGTACAAGGTTTTACTGCTAGTGTACAGTTTTTGTTCATGCAACACACCTGTTATAACTACTGATCGTACTTTGAAATTGTATTTTCTACCTGATGATTTCTGAGGGCATGAGGACATCTGTTTTGGTGCAAATGAAGGCGATATTGCCGTATTGTCCATCCATGAGCAACTGGCGTCGAAATTTCTCTCCTAGCAAGTCTTTCGCCACCTTGTCATAGACCGCTCTGTTGATACTGGAGACTACCAATACAGCTGTGCAGTTCTTCAGGTACTGTAAGATACCTCACTTTAGTTTTTGTTTGTAGATCATTAAAACGTACGAAAGACCTTTCAATAGTTGAATGTCATGACTGGAAGTAATCGTGACACAAAACAATGAATTAGAAAGGAAATAAATACTCAAGAATATGGAAGGTATGTTCTAAAATATAGTTTAACTTTCATTGTATTGCAATACATTTGTTCTTATCATGTTAGTAGCAAAAGCTTGCATAGCATGTCTTGTGATTAAACATTTACATGATCTTATTGTTATTATGATCATGGATTCCCTTACATCCTTTGCAATCTTATCCCTGGCAGCGTTCGAGTCCCTCACCCCCGGTAGATCGACTAGTGCGGTCCCACTACTGAACACATCACACTTGGGTATTCGTAGTCTTACGTGCTTCACTATCGGCCAGTATTGACCTTCAGCAACTGGATCCTGAGTCTCTATGTACTTCTCCACTTGGCGGCGGAATGCTTCAGGCTGAAATGTACAAGTGATGGAACATATGGATACAATCCTAAAACGTAAATTATGAATATAAAGGAATATGAGTGGATTGCTCATGTGAATTTGAATAAATATATATATATATATATATATATATATATATATATATATATATATATATATATATATATATATATATATATATATATATATAATGAGCAATAGTTTTACTAGTTACTAGTATAAGAGGAATGATAATTGCATGAAACTGCCAGTCACTCTAGGTTAACTGGATATTATAGTAAACAGGTTTGTATTTTCATCATACGGTACTAGTATAGAACATAAGATGCATGATAAGTGCATCAAACTGCCCATCATTTAAGGTTAACTGGATATAATAGTAAACAGGTTTGAATTTTTATCATACGGTACTAGTATAGAATGTAAGCTGCATCATAAGGGCATGAACCTGCCAATAATTGAAGGTTAACTAGATATAATAGTAAACAGGTTGTATATTCATCATACGATACAACCGTAATATAGAACGTAAGATGCATGGTAAGGGCATGAAACTGCCCACTATTAAAGGGGTTAACTGGAGAGTATAGTAAACAGGTTTGTAATTTCATCATACGGTACAACCGTAATATAGAACGTAAGATGCATGATAAGGGCATGAAACTGCCCATCATTGAAAGTAAACTGGATATTATAGTAAACAGATTTGTATTTTCATCATACGGTACTAGTATAGAACATAAGATGCATAATAAGGGCATGAAACTGCCCATCATTAAAGGTTAACTGGATATAATAGTAAACAGGTTTGTATTTTCATCATACGGTACTAGAATAGAATGTAAGCTGCATCATAAGGGCATGAAACTGCCAATCATTGAAGGTTAACTAGATATAATAGTAAACAGGTTTGTATATTCATCATACGATACAACCGTAATATAGAACGTAATCTGCATGATAAGGGCATTTAACTGCCAATCATTGAAGGTAAACTAGATATAATAGTAAACAGGTTTGTATATTCATCATACGATACAACCGTAATATAGAACGTAAGCTCATCATACGGTACTAGTATAGAACGTAAGCTGCATCATAAGGGCATAAAACTGCCAATTATTGAAGGTAAACAAGATATAATAGTAAACAGGTTTGTATTTTCATCATACGGTACAACCGTAAAATAGAACGTAAGATGCATGATAAGGGCATGAAACTGCCCATCATTGAAAGTAAACTAGATATTATAGTAAACAGATTTGTATTTTCATCATACGGTACTAGTATAGAACATAAGATGCATGATAAGTGCATGAAACTGCCAATCATTGAAGGTTAACTGGATATAATAGTAAACAGATTTGTATTTTCATTATACGGTACTAGTATAAAACGTAAAATGCATGATAAGTGCATGAAACTGCCAATCATTGAAGGTTAACAAGATATAATAGTAAACAGGTTTGTATTTTCATCATACAGTACATCTGTAGTATAGAACGTAAGATGCATGATAGGTGCACGAAACTGCCCATCATTGAAGGTTAATTGGATCTTATAATAAACAGGTTTGTATTTTCATCATACGGTACTAGTATAGAACGTAAGATGCATGATAAGTGCATGAAACTGACAATCACTGAAGGTTTACAAGATATAATAGTAAACAGTTTTTCATCATACGGTACTACCGAAGCATAGAACGTAAGATGCATGATAAGGGCATGAAACTGCCCATCATTGAAGGTTAACTGGATACTATAGTAAACAGGATTGTATTTTCATCATACGGTACTACCGAGGTATAGAACGAAAGAGGTATGAAAAGTGCATGAAATTGCCCATCATTGAAAGTTAACTGGATATTATAGTAAACAGGCTTGTATTTTCATCATACGATACTAGTTTAGGACGTAAGATGCATGATAAGTGCATGAAACTGTCATCATTGAAAGTAAACTGGTGTAACAGTAAACAGGTTTGTATTTTCGTCATACGGTACTAGTATAGAACACAAGATGCATATAGGGCATGCAACTGCCAATCATTGAAGGCTAACTTGATATAATAGAAAACAGGTTTGTATTTTCATCATACGGTACTAGTATAGATAAATGATAAAGGCATGAAACTGTCAATCATTGAAGGAAAACTGGATAGTATAGTCAACAGGTTTGTAGTTTGTATTTTCATCATACGGTACTAGTATAAAACGTAAGCTGCATGATAAGGGCATGAAACTGCCCATCATTGAAGGTAAACTGGATATAACAGTAAACAGGTTTGTAGTTTGGATTTTCATCATACGGTACTAGTTTAGAACGTAAGATTCATGATAAGTGCATGAAACTGCCCATTATTGAATGTTAACTAGATATAATAGTAAACAGGTTTGTATTTTCATCATACGGTACTAGTATAGAACATAAGATGCATGATAAGGGCATGAAACTGCCCATAATTGAAGGTAAACTGGATATAATAGTAAACAGGTTTGTATTTTCATCATACGGTATTAGTATAGAATGTAAGATGCATGAAAAGGGCATGAAACTGCCCATCATTAAAGGTTAACTGGATATTATAGTAAACAGGTTTGTATTTTCATCATACGGTATATCTGTAGTATAGAACGTAAAATGCATGATAGGTGCATGAAACTGCCCATCATTGAAGGTTAGCTGGATATTATAGTAAACAGGTTTGTATTTCCTTATACGGTACTAGTATAGAACGTAAGCTGCATCATAAGGGCATAAAACTGCCAATCATTGAAGGTAAACTAGATATAATAGTAAACGGGTTTATATTTTCATCATACGGTACTAGTATAGAAGGTATGATGCATGATAAGGGCATGAAACTGCCCATCATTGAAGGTTAACTGGATATTATAGTAAACAGGTTTGTATTTTCATCATACGATACTAGTATTGAACATAAGATACATGATAAGGGCATGAAACTACCAATCATTAAAGGTAAACTGGATATAATAGTGAACAGGTCTGTAGTTTGTATTTGCATCATACTGTACAAGTATAGAACGTAAAATGCATGCTAAGTGCATGAAACCGCCCATCATTGAAGATTAACTAGATATAATAATAAACAGTTTTGTACTTTCATCATACGGTACTAGTATAGAACATAAGATGCATGATAAGTGCATGAAACTGCCCATCATTGAAGGTTAACTGGATATTATAGTACACAGGTTTGTATTTTTATCATACAGTACTAGTATAGAATGTAAGATGATTGATAAGGGCATTAAACTGCCCATCATTGATGGTTTACTCGATATAATAGTAAACAGGTTGATATTTTCACCATACGGTACTAGTATAGAACGTTAGATGTATAATAAGTGCATGAAACTGCCAACCATTGAAGGTTTACTAGATATAATAGTAAACAGGTTTGTATTTTCATCATACGTACTAATATAGAATGTATGATAAATGATAAGGGCATGAAACTGCCCATCATTGAAGGTTAACTAGATATAATAGTAGACAGGTTTGTATTTTCATCATACGGTACTAGTATAGAACGTTAGAGGTATGCAAAGTGCATGACACTGCCCATCATTGAAGTTTAACTAGATATAATAGTAAACAGTTTTGTATTTTCATCATACGGTACTAGTATAAAGTGTAAAATGCATGATAAGGGCATGAAACTGCCCATCATTGAACGTTAACTAGATATAACAGTGAAAAGTTTTGTATTTTCATCATACGGTACTACCGTAGTATAGTATGTAAAAGGTATGATAAGGGCATGAAAATGCCCATCATTGAAGGTAAACTAGATATAATAGTAAACAGGTTTGTATTGTCGTCATAATCTCTTTATAACTCACATTATTTTCCTTGATCACCTTGACCCTGCCAAGACAGTGGGTAATGGTGGTAATTCTGGACAGGCTCTCAAAGGAGTCGATCCTTCCGTAAACAGCCTTGACCTTGCAGTAGGAGACGTATGCATCTGACGCTGGGTCAGGCGCATTCTTCTTGATTGTGCAGTCTAGCCCTGTGAGATCCTTCAGCAGGATCTGTATCTCATCAAACCATTCCTAAAACCGTTAGGTTTAGGTAATTTATTAGTAAACAGACGTATACATATTAAGGCATGTATCTTCAACAAATAAAACCATCAAAATTTATTTACAGTATATTAACCCAGCAATTCTTATGAGATATTGAAAATGCCTACTAAGTAATTTAATCCAATGAAACCAACACAATATATTTACAGTCTATCAACCCAGCATTTTTTTGATTTTGAGATATATATTGTATATTCCTTACAGATATACAGATGTACAGATTATTTGCGAACAAAAAGTTGTATTAACAAAGAATCTGGTTAAAATGATATCCTCAATCAGTGATTTTTGGTGCAATTTACCGCCTTCTAAAGGCTGTTTCCCCTTGCGAAAAACTGTCTATTTTTCCAAAACTTTTATATTTTGTTGCCAAGTTGATAAATGCAGATTACGTTAATGGGTAAAAAAGCAATGAGTTTCTTGAAATATAAACAAATTCTTGAAAAGACTTACTCTTTCACAACATAATGTATGCATAAAAAAGTTAAAACATGTTTCGTTCATGCTCTACGATGAAATATGGGGTTTTAACAGTGAAATAACAACAGTGAAAATATAAATTTGATATTTTCACTGCAAAATAAAGAGTGAAAATATCAACTTTCAGAACTACTTTTAAATTCCTTTGTTGTTACATGTACTTGCCTTGATCAAAACATAACACTGGACTTCAGTAAATTATGTCAAAAAATGTTTAAAAATCAAAGAAATGTTTTATAGATTTAAATAAATATATAATTGGAAATTAACAACTTACCGTTTATTACCGGTTATCTCGTTTTTCATTTTCCTGATCTTTGAAACTTAATGTTCGAACATTTGCTTTTATTACCAAACAAATGTCAGACAAAAACAACCGTTCGAACATAAATAAAATTGTATATCATAGTTCAAATATGTTTGCCATTGTAGTACGTAAACTGAGCTTCCTGGAAAATTCACACAACAATTTACAGATAGATCTGATATTTTTTACCCCACCCACACCTCAAAATGTGTCAAAAAACTAGCTTGGCATTCACTCTTTATCTGGAAAACAAACCTGTTTTAAAGCGAAACATACTGGTCTCTGACAGTAAGATGACGGAATATTAATTTACTATCAAACACATGCAGTCTTAAACTAAGAAGAATGTTTAAAAACCAATGAGCATCCACATTTGTTTTGCTAACACATTTGACCTTCCATATTTTCATTCTTTAAATAACGGCGTAGTAATTTGGTTATGTATTCATTCTTATCTTAAAATTAAAGTGTTTTCATTATTTTTTGGAACATAATTATGTACACTAATAAAATTTCACTGTTTACTGTACATAAAGCTTTGCAATAAAAATGAGCGAATATTAAGCTATAAGAATGAATAGCAGAGAACTATTTCTCAACAAACAGAAAATAGAAAAGTTGACAACTATAATTATGCATGAGGGGCATCCCACGGGTAGCGGCGTAAAACCCACCCTTTTCAAAAAAGGAGGTAATTCAGAAATAAATAAAAAATTAAATAAAACTCTGAAAATAAGCATAAAAGAAACAGAAAATTTGTTTATTTCAGTGTAAGATCGTATTTAATTTCACTCGTGATCATAGAAAAATACATTTTCACTCGTGGCTTTCAAAAATATTACCGGTAGATTTAGTTATTTTTTTAAGTAAACAGACGTACACATGTCATGGCATGTATCTTCATCAAATGAAATCGTTCGTTTTATGACCAAAAAAAAAACAATCGTGAAACTCCTGTTAATCTACGTTAAATTTGAGGGGCTCAGAGTAGAGTTTAGTGGCTTTGGCTTTGTTTCTAACGTCAGTTATACCAGCTTCAAGGTATTACGTACCATTTTTAAATGCAAATATCCAGCAAAAAAAACACCGTTTACAACAATATGATAATCTGAAGTTGAAAGCTCTGAACTTCATCATTCCTATTTGTTCTTATTGCCCTGCATTGAAGGTTTGAATATATAACTAAATTAACAGGTAATTGACCAGATGCCAGTCGTCTAACAAACAATCAGTTGACCAATAATAGGATTTGGTAAATAAATATAAACACATGGTTGCATTATATAGATTACCTGGTAAATCATGTAAATACCTTTTTCTTCATGAACTCGATATCTGCCTCGAATATATTGCTAGCTGAATTACGAACAACCTCTACCACGACAGCTGTACACGCCCGCATGCTGGAAGTAGGCAGGACATTGTGATGGTCGAGCACAGCGTTTATCAGGCTGGACTTTCCTTCTCCTGTGTTCCCTACCACAGCTATCACCGTCTTCGGGAGAGTCAGTCTCTTCTCAATGTTAGCTAGCTCTTGCCTGTATACATTTCAAGTGATCATAATACTAATTTTGATGCAAAGACGTCGCGAATGTTTTTGAAACGTGATTAAAAGTAGTAGATGCATTAAATCAGGATACCAAGTCTGAAGTACGTGACATTATACAGTTGTAAAACGAAATCGGATTTTCAGCTTAAGGTCACCACGACCCAGACCATTGACCAATTGACATAACCATAGTTCAGGTACTGGTCATGTTTAAGGGATCTCTACCAAGTTCGAACTCTCCAGGCCTAAGACGACCATATCTCATTATCCGGGAGTTGTCCTAGACCATATTGATATGAAAAGTTCGAATCGACAATTTGGGAGTGACCCACCACTGGATCGTAATAAATATTTATAATAAAATGTTGAAGTATATGGGTTGTTTTCTCTCTAATGTGAGAAAACAATCTAAGAATTAAATCATTGATAATTTTTTGGACGTTTACTTTACATCTCTTTTTGAGTTGATATAACTTCAACCAATTAGATTTTTCCTTCAATTTTATCAAAAATACACAAGATACAATCATTCTTAATACAAGAAAATATTAGCACACCCCTTTAACACAATATAGTAAACTAGTAAACCACAGCCGTACCAACCCCCTTTGCATACCCTATTGTATATACTTATTAACATAAAAGTGTTCCGAAACGTTTTTTTTCCTGAGCTTTGATAAATAGGGTTTTAAGGTTAATCAAAATATGAAAATCCGTTGCCTACGAGTTTGAGGACAATTTATTAAATATCTATTATATGTGCACAAGAGCTGTACTAAAAGAATAAGAAAAACGGTTTTTTAGTATCTTGATTTCTGCTTTTTCTTCAATAAAATTATATAATTGTTTGTTTATACAGATTATTTTGATTATTTTTTTATAGTTTTATATTACAAAAAAAATTCTGACTGGTCCATTTTGATCACCTGATCCTCCATGGTACAACAGTGATTCTATACTGATGAACATCTGACATGTAGCAGATTAATACGATCGTCATGTATGAACCATTTCGATTAAGTTAATATGATAAATATTTTTTTAACCATCTTGGTATGTGTGAAGCGCAATATCATGAATATTTTAAATTGATAATATTGTTTAAATCAGTTTTCTAAAGAATGCACACGAAATAAATACTTTAAATTTGTTGCTCTAAGAGAAAATGTCAAACATCTCACAAAGGTGAAATTAAGATTTTTTAAGGATTAATAAGACAAGATTTCTTAACAAACCTCCATGCCTGTTCCCTGGGATGGGACTGGGCTGGTTGTCCATCAAACAGTCTCTTCAAATCATAGATCATCGTTCTGCAACTGAAAATAGAGTTGTCAATACGTATTAAAAACTACGTCAAATATTGTTCACATCAGAATTAATAACAGCTCAAATAACATAACAGAAAAAATATGAAGATAATACTCGCTATAAAAAATTCTACACGTCTTATGAAATAGCATATAGATTATCAACAAACAGAAGAAAAAAACGAAGCCTCTTTACCTGTTTACATGTTTCTCCACATAAGCCTGATCCTTTTGAGCCTTGGTCATGTGCCTGTTATTTATAATCTTCTCAGTACTCGGCCCAGGGTAGGGACTCAAACTGGGGTAGTCATTTTCCCGTCTCTCCTCCCTCAGCTGTTTCTTGGCTTCCAACTCCACCAGCAAGTCCTTGACCTTTTGTGCCTTAACTTGTAGGTGCTTAGTGACTTTAGTGTCTTTGACGGGCCATCCATATTTTGGTCCGCGTGCTGTCAAATAGTTCCGTGCATCAACTTCTCGGGGAATTGGACGATGCGTTGTGGTCTGTGGTGGAAAAAATAAAATAGACTGTGGAGTTGAATTTTGAAATTTGCCTTTTATTTGAGTACTGTGGTTGAATTAGATACAGTTTGTTGGAGTTTCATCATTCTCATAATCCGAAAATTGTCAAGTAAGAACACTAATCGTATCTTCCAGACAAACTTTCTTCATTAATTTCATTAGCGTTTTGAGCTAATTCTATCAATGACTGGAGACGGTGTTTGCTTTGACACCTGACGCTCTGCGCCCAAACAAAAATAAATGACATATTTTAATAGCAAAAATGTATTATAGTAGGAAATGCTAAAATTGGTTGTTTTGCAGTTGTCGAAATACTGAAACACGGGCAAAAACTGGTCGATCTGCAGTTAGTAATTAATTCTATTCCTATAAAGAAGGTAAAGTACCGTCTGTTCGTTCTACAGTTGGTAGTCTTTAAGAGCACACATCAATGTAGCGGTTGTCATCCGCGGGCCCATACGTAGTGAGTATTGTAAAAAATGGTAATCTACTGCCTTTTATCCGGTGAAATTGTTGTGAAAAGGAGTTATTAAGCAAGACATTTAAGTACAAACAGTGGTTAACCCACTTACAGTGGCGTTTGGAGAGGGGCATAATCCAAGTTAAGTTGAATGTAGACACATTAATCCACATTGGCGTCTTTGAAGGGAAACAGTGATGATAAAAAGGTTGCAGAAGGTTTGTTTAAGCCATGTTTATATATATATTTACACACGATCTTAAAAGTGCATATCATAATATTGATAATTGTAAACCCAATATATGTCGGGAATTCATGGGTACTCGATGGACAGAAAAGTTAGTTTGTGTATGATTCTCTTCCATTCGAAACCAAACGACAGGACAGGTTTACGAAGACACTGGTTAGTTTAATATCTCCTTAGAGCAGGACATATTTTTTGATGTTTAAAGATAGCGATATTGAAGGTAATATCAATTAAACTGACGCTCTAAAATCAAGTCAAGGTGAGCGGCTAGGGTAGGTGTAAAATTATGAAAGAAACTATTTTTTACCTAAAGGAATACAGGATTTGCAGAATTGAGACGCTTCTTTAACAGGCTTTGAGCCAGGAAAGGTTGGATAAATTTAATATACTTCCAGTTGGATATTTGATGTCAATAGTAAGCCAACTTTTATAGCTACAGTTTGTTGCCGGCAACAAAGATTTTTATACTTTAAATTCTCAAGTCATTGTTTCGGATATGGCAAAAGTAAAATGAAGTTTTTGCATAAAACTTTTCTGAAATAGAACAATGCTGGAGAGAGTATGTCGACTTTGAAAACTTTTCAAATTTTCTGTGATGCCAGTGCAGTTGGTTATGTGGTCACATCGAAAACACTAATTCCGAATAAAAGGATGAAGACGTCAGTAGAGTAGTAGTAGGCTCATGGAATTGAGAGATATAAGGCTCCAGGAAGTAAGCGATAGTATGGTCCAGGAAGTGGGCGAAAGTAGGCTTCTGGAAGTGAGCGATAGTTGGCTTCTGGATGTAAGGGATAGTAGGCTCCAAGAAGTGGGCAGTAGAAGGCCTCCGGAAGTGAGCAGAAGTTAACTATCGACTGTGAGATGTAAAAGCTCCTCTCAAGTAATTGGTAGTAGGTTCCTGGAAGTCAGATGTTATAAACTCTCGGAAGTGACAGACAGTAGGCCCCCAGAAGTGAGCCGTGGTTAACTCCCGGATGTGAGCTGTGGTAAGCTCCCGGAAGTGGGCGGTAGTTAAGATCCTGAAAGTGAGCGGTAACAAGATCCTGATATGAGCAGTAGTAGGCTCCAGAAAGCGAGCGGTAAAAGGCTCCCTGACGTTAGTAATAGTACGTTTACAGAATTGAACACGGTTACGCTCTTGTAAGGTTCCAGCTTAAAAGAACAAGGAGTTGGTTGTTGGTCTGTAAATTAACGGACTGAGAGTTCCACAAGGAGGTGAAAAGAAGCGGTAAGCAAGGTTAATCAAAGAAAGGCTCTAATATTGCAAAATAATCAAGTTAAATTGTATTCTAATAATAAAGATGTAACGTCAATTTTGTTAAATGAAAGTAAAAGGTGTGATAAAAAAGACTATTGCGTTGGTTTAACATGCTTTTTGTTAAAAGCAATATAACTGTAGTTCTAGAATTGATTCCACGAAAGGAAAATGAGCAAGCTGATATTTCTAGTAGGTTCGGCGATGGTGATGACTGTTGTTTTTTCAGACGATTTGTTTTGTTATAAAGACAGCATAGGGGGTCCGCATACAGCCAGTTATTTTGCTTCATCAAATAACTTTATATCATCGGAGACTAAATGTGTAACGAAAAACATGGCGGCGTATGAATTAAAATCCCGAGCGGATTTTACGACAGAAAGGTACACTGTGAGTTTTGATAACTTTTCCGTGTTTGTGTCTTGAAATATTTAACTGCTACAGCAAGAATTCGATCGTAGAGTGTTTTAAAATCACACATTTGTCTTATAGTATCATTCCATCAGAAATATGTGTCATTTCGCGGGTCCATTTAAAACATTCATTTTACAAATGATAAAATGTGCGCTCTTACTCCCAAATAAGATTTACCAGTATTAATACCGTTGATTCCATATACCAAAAAGGATGAATAAGTGTCGAATAAACACAGTATTTCTACTTTATGAGACCATGGTAAATCACAGGAAATCTTTTAGCACTCACCAATCTTTTTTTTGCGTTTTGAGGTATAAAATACACGGTTACAATATTGATATCAGTATTTTATACTTATCATAAATGCATTAAACTTAAGTAGTTAAATGTTTGTCACTCATAATTGATGTTTGTCATACATGTGTATGTATTGATTTCGAATAAGAGTGTTACTTAAGTATTTGGATACGAATGAGAGAATGACACAATCCTTATCACAGTTCTATCGTTATCAATAAGTGTATTATCCTATGAGACACATACGAATCGTTCATTGTTCAAAGAAACTTCTTGGAATTTATAAGAAGGTGTCAAATAATGGAAACGAGAAACATTTTTCACCAGTAGTGAGTATAAAACCATTTCTTTGTGAGTTTATTTAAGGGTTACCCCGGTCCATTTGGTGCATCTGTCAGTAACTGTCATATTTCAATGTCCCGTAGTATTTTTAACTAATCCCTTTTGTGTTCACATTTATATTTCTAATCACTTTTGAACGTTTACAGAGAGGGGTCATCACCGTATGAAAATAGAGAAAACTCAATTCTTAGACATGTGATAAATATATTTTTACATTTCTTTTTCGCAAATTTTCTCTGAGATAAGTTTTTGCCACAACTCCTCATTTTAAATAGAAACTCTATTTATAACGTTGTACGTACCAGTTAAAAAAAGAGATATATGAAAATATGTCGGTTAACTACATTTTCTTCATTTATCTGATGATATTTTTTTTTGTCTGTACAATGCGTACAAGTGAAATAACAGCGCGACATACAATGTCAAGAATTCTGGTTGGGTTTGGAAACCGCGTTCTTTTCAGCGAACGCGTCCCAAAAGGTAATAAAATATATATATAACGTGATCGCTGAAGTTCTTTAGCTAGGCCAAATCGAATTTCTATTTATCTACACAGTGATACCATCCATTTGATTCAGTAATCTATCGCTGTTTCCGCAAGGGCTTTATCACGGTGGAGAACCCACGTGACTTATTTGGTAAAGTGCACGGCAACAAATGTCAACAAGTCTCGATCAAGGTAAGGTTTTTAATATTTGGAGATTTTTTGTGAAATAAAGACCATAAACCCCGCATTTAAGAGCTCTATTCACGGTAATAAAGAACTTTCTCTAATATTCTAAAGTTTTCCTGAAAATCTTGACCAACTGATTTCTCAGAGTTGAAATCTAAGGCAAAGTGCACGGCTTTTGACAAATCTATCGCTTTACTTCATGTTATCAGTAAATAATTAATGCACAAATCTTATTTTAAGCAAATTTTATGTATTTTAAAGTTTTCAGCGTGTATTGTTGAACTTTTTTTATAGTTATTTCAAAGGCGAAAATGAACTAAAACCAAATTGATAAAGTACACAGACATTTTAGGTTTGATAAAGTACACGGTCGTTTACAACCTTCAGTGTATATACTCATTATTTCACTAACTGGTTCCAAAACGAGTTATTATAAATGTATTTATTATTTCTATTCTTCAAATTTATTATTAAACATTGCTCCATGTTTGAAAAGACGTTTTGTAATGGAATGGCAATGGAATAATGAACGCGTTTTAACAGTTAGACCGACGGATTCGCCTAAATAATGGCTCATTTTCATGACTCATGGAAACATGTGTTATCACACTAAAATACAGTCCCGTATTTTAAAAATATATTCGCAATTGACATATAAAGGGCTTGAAGTTTTTTGTAAAGGGTGTTCCACTTCTTTTTCGTATCGTATATGTAAAACGTGTTTGTAATCATTATACATGGTAAACAGTAACACATAACTGCTTAATAACACTTCATTTTGTAAATTTTGAGAATGAAAACTGTTCTTGTACTTTTAATGTTTTCAGTTGCTAGCTGATTTGATAGACTTATGATTTTGTGACATTTGTTTCATTTCAGAATATGAAGACTCCGACTTTATGCAAAGAATGCGGAATGGCATTTCAAAATAAAAAAAAAAACAGCATCAAGTAGACCATGATAGAAGGCATTCTGGTCAATTGCCATCGTTTTTGCGGGAAAGTGTTTACACAGACACAGGTTAGTTTTTAGCTTTATTTTTTTCGCAGTGAACTAAGAATATACTAACAGTTATACTTTTATTATGACTACCCTCGTGTAGAGGTTAGGTTTGCCGTCGTCTGACTGTGTTTTCAACGTTTTTTAGGGGTTGCGTTTTTCACATAATAATGTGGTCCGTGTTTCAGTGGACAAGGTCGTTTAGTTTTATGACGCTGATTACACGATCAAACACTCATTGCGTGGCAGTAATATAGTGTATTTTTTATAAATTATATTCAAGTACTAACATAGCCAGCATTTCTCGCTAACTTGTGACAGTACATGTTTTTTTTATAGGTGCAGCAATCACGGCGAGACAAAGTTGCACGTTTGCAAATATTGTGGCAAAACTGCTCTTGCAAGACTTGAAGATACACGAAAGACGCGAAAGCGGCCAATTGAAGCTAATCTGTGATGTGTGTGGGTTGAAATTGGGTGACACGACCAATCTCAGTGACCAGATTTCTACTAGACACAGGGGAATGACACGTCACAAATGTCTACAGTGTCGCTCAGCATTCAAGTTCAAATCTGGACTCAGCAGGCACATTAAGGCGAAACACACCTAATCAGGATACATTGAAAGATCACAATGGTCTAGTTAGAAGTGCATTCCAGTATGTTGCCGAGTTAAAATAACGTTTTGATGACTTAAACATTTTATTAAGATAAATAGCAAAACGTACTGTTACGAAATGGTGCTCTTTCTACATGTTCGTTTGTCTTACAGTACTGAAAAAAATGCTGTGTAAAATAAGTATGAAAACGGAGTGAGCATACAACATTTTCACAAGGTTTAGAGATGCATTGTTGTCATTTTCCCATTGATGTACTATAAACTCTTAACTGCATGTATCTTATATAATTCAGCAAGCTTTGAAAAACAATCATTTTGTAATCACATTTCAGCCTTTAGTCTAAAACATTCTAATGTTCCATGCTCAGCTCTTATCTAGATGTTCAAGTCTTAGTCCTAGCCATAGTATATATAAATGAATAAGTGTATTATCCTATGAGACACATACGAATCGTTCATTGTTCAAAGAAACTTCTTGGAATGTATAAGAAGGTGTCAAATAATGGAAACGAGAAACATTTTTCACCAGTAGTGAGTATAAAACCATTTCTTTGTGAGTTTATTTAAGGGTTACCCCGGTCCATTTGGTGCATCTGTCAGTAACTGTCATATTTCACTGTCCCGTAGTATTTTTAACTAATCCCTTTTGTGTTCACATTTATATTTCTAATCACTTTTGAACGTTTACAGAGAGGGGTCATCACCGTATGAAAATAGAGAAAACTCAATTCTTAGACATGTGATAAATATATTTTTACATTTCTTTTTCGCAAATTTTCTCTGAGATAAGTTTTTGCCACAACTCCTCATTTTAAATAGAAATTCTATTTATAACGTTGTACGTACCAGTTAAAAAAAGAGATATTTTCCTTAGTTATATAATAGGTTTATATATATATAACGTGTCTATTCACGTTTTGTACTTATCAGAATCAATTTAAGAATCAGTTCGACTTCTCAGCTTAGAATAAAATGTCAAATTAAGGCATTTATTTTAAAAATTATAAAATGTGCCATCATACAAAATGTATGTCAACGTTTATGAAGAGTTCTCAATTATTTACATTAAGGTATATATCCAAAAAATATTTAAAAGCAAATGGCATGTTTATGAGATATTCTCTATGGTAAATATGCATCTTTATTACCGCAGTTCTGCAATCCTTCCAATCATTCTGAGTTGTTAAATTTGAATGACACTGATGTATTGTATGGTTTATATCTCACAGAAAGGAAGAAAAGATTAAATAAAAAAGAAGAACGGAAAAAAAGAACAATATATGACAAGACTGACCATCAATGAATTGACAGACTACCAATGTGTGAAAATACTCACAAGAATTAGTTAAGTAAGAACAGCCATTTATGGTATGTAAAGTTTAAAATCATTTCAAATGCATTATCACAACATTGAGTTGAAAAGTAATGACAGAAATTGAATTCATATCATTGCATGAATTCCAATAAATTCGAAAAGAATAGTAAAGATTGAAAAGTTAAATAATTTTTACAGGAAGTGATTTTAGAATCAAAATATACAGAACATCAAAATGTCTCCTGAAAGTAACATGTTAAATCAGATTGCTAAAGAACCCGGTTTGTTGACTTCTTTTAAACCGATCACAATATCCAAATTAAAAACAATTGATATTGACTAATGTATCTAAATTATGAAACAGTTGACTAAATTGTATGCAAAGAATGGGCAACCCATAATAAATAGCCATCTTAGTATAATAAAACCATGATATGCATAAACCTACCTCAATGTTTACTCAAAATAATTCTAATACTATTTACAGAGGTTGGCATTTGAAGTAAACAAGCAGTTACTTCCTGGTTAATTCGGATGCCTTTGACTTTTAAGGTTGCATGCTTTATGAATCATCAGATTGTTCTAGTTTTTGGCCACTTTCAAATACTATTTGTTTAAATAAACACGGTGGAGAACCCATGTGACTTATTTGGTAAAGTGCACGGCAGCAAATGTCAACAAGTCTCGATTCAGGTAAGGTTTTTAAAGATAACTTTCTTAATATTTGGAGATTTATTTGTGAAATAAAGACCATAAACCCCGCATTTAAGAGCTCTATCCAAGGTAATAAAGAACTTTCTCTAATATCCTTAAGTTTTCCTGAACATCTTGACCAACTGATTTCTCAGAGTTGAAATCTAAGGCAAAGTACATGGCTTTTGACAAATCTATCGCTTTACTTCATGTTAGCCGTAAATAATTAATACACAAATCTTATTTTAAGCAAATTTTATGTATTTTATAGTTTTCAGCGTGTACTGTTTAACTTTCAAAGGTAAAAATGAACTTAAACCAAATTGATAAAATACACGGACATTTTAGGATGATAAAGTACACGGTCATTTTAGTTTATGTTTGAAAGTAGAGTGCGGTTTACAAACTAATAGTTATATAATCATTTTCTATTCGTGAAGTCAGATGTCAAAAATCAGATAGTTTTACTTATAAATTATAATCTGGACTGACGGCGAATAAAACATCTCTGTAGTAAGCGGCCCGTTTGTGGTGATTATAAATTTCATGAATGTTCCGATTAGGATATAAAGCATATAATAAAACAATAAAATAGGCACATCACAAATAGTTTATATATATTTCCACATTTAAAGCATATTGTTCATACCTTTCAGTCAACACTGAATCTTTTATTTGGTTCAGTTTGAACAAATATTATCTGATCTACATCAGTAAAACTGCGGTCGTTCGAACAATACAGACAAGAACTCATTGTAAAGATGGAGGCTCGGAGTTAGATGGGAAACAGCAAGGACGAATGAGAGCACACTATAATACCAACTTACAGGCTAGGACTAAGCCTTGAACATCTAGATAAGAGCGAGGGTAGTCATAATAAAAGTATAACTGTTAGTATATTCTTAGTTCACTGCGAAAAAAATAAAGCTAAAAACTAACCTGTGTCTGTGTAAACGCTTTCCCGCAAAAACGATGGCAATTGACCAGAATGCCTTCTATCGTGGTCTACTTGATGCTGTTTTTTTTATTTTGAAATGCCATTCCGCATTCTTTGCATAAAGTCGGAGTCTTCATATTCTGAAATGAAACAAATGTCACAAAATCATAAGTCTATCAAATCAGCTAGCAATTGAAAACATTAAAAGTACAAGAACAGTTTTCATTCTCAAAATTTACAAAATGAAGTGTTATTAAGCAGTTATGTGTTATTGTTTACCATGTATAATGATTACAAACACGTTTTACATATACGATACCTAAAAGAAGTGGAACACCCTTTACAAAAACTTCAAGCCCTTTATATGTCAATTGCGAATATATTTTTAAAATACGGGACTGTATTTTAGTGTGATAACACATGTTTCCATGAGTCATGAAAATGAGCCATTATTTAGGCGAATCCGTCGGTCTAACTGTTAAAACGCGTTCATTATTCCATTGCCATTCCATTACAAAACGTCTTTTCAAACATGGAGCAATGTTTAATAATAAATTTGAAGAATAGAAATAATAAATACATTTATAATAACTCGTTTTGGAACCAGTTAGTGAAATAATGAGTATATACACTGAAGGTTGTAAACGACCGTGTACTTTATCAAACCTAAAATGTCTGTGTACTTTATCAATTTGGTTTTAGTTCATTTTCGCCTTTGAAATAACTATAAAAAAAGTTCAACAATACACGCTGAAAACTTTAAAATACATAAAATTTGCTTAAAATAAGATTTGTGCATTAATTATTTACTGATAACATGAAGTAAAGCGATAGATTTGTCAAAAGCCGTGCACTTTGCCTTAGATTTCAACTCTGAGAAATCAGTTGGTCAAGATTTTCAGGAAAACTTTAGAATATTAGAGAAAGTTCTTTATTACCGTGAATAGAGCTCTTAAATGCGGGGTTTATGGTCTTTATTTCACAAAAAATCTCCAAATATTAAAAACCTTACCTTGATCGAGACTTGTTGACATTTGTTGCCGTGCACTTTACCAAATAAGTCACGTGGGTTCTCCACCGTGATAAAGCCCTTGCGGAAACAGCGATAGATTACTGAATCAAATGGATGGTATCACTGTGTAGATAAATAGAAATTCGATTTGGCCTAGCTAAAGAACTTCAGCGATCACGTTATATATATATTATTACCTTTTGGGACGCGTTCGCTGAAAAGAACGCGGTTTCCAAACCCAACCAGAATTCTTGACATTGTATGTCGCGCTGTTATTTCACTTGTACGCATTGTACAGACAAAAAAAAATATCATCAGATAAATGAAGAAAATGTAGTTAACCGACATATTTTCAAACCAAAAACGCTTAGTAGATATGTGTTTCACCTTTATAATAAATCCGATTAGAAACATTCCTTAAATAGATCATAGTTGTGTTCAAATTTAATCACGTGATAACAAGATTTTCAGAAATTACCCACGTGATCTTCATTTGACCTCACAAATGTAAGGTTTATTTTGCTGTTATTTTTCTATTTTAAATGATAACAAATCTGACAGATAACATATTTGGAATATAATTATTGTATTTATATATTAAAATTAATTTTCAACCTAACTGCAATTGGTTTCAACAAAATAAACTTTGAGAAGCCGATGCTAAAATTAGAATCATTCGACGTCATCACGGACATGTGCCGAGTCATTTCATTGAATCAGCGTAGTCAGTTTTTTCTGTTTACATTGGTATGGGAGTTACACCATAACTTAAATGTGTAGTAAACATCAAAACAATAAATATATAAATTAAAGTTATGGAAGCCAGAACTGGGTTTGCACATGTAAATCCGTTTTTTTCACCTGTTTAAGTTTTTGTAAATTACATGCAGAAAAAATCATAACACTATACATTTAAAGTAAACCAAAAATTTTTTTTCTCATTTATTTTTCAACATATATCATATTTACATGATGTATCAAGAACATATGTTTGTATATATGCTTAAACATTTCTATGTTGTGTAAAAATCATTTATCATACACAAACGCGCTCACACATACACACACACTTACTAAGTGATGTCCCTGTTAATGTTTATAAAATTTAGTTTATTTATTTGAGGAAAAGAAACAATGATTTGATATGCGTTGTTTAGGCTAGATGTATCTGTTTTGTATCTTAAGTTGTTTAGACTATTGAGTACTTCCCATTTATTTCTGTGGGTTTCAGACTTATCATTGTTTAATGCTTTTTGCTTTTCTATTTTGGTTCTTAATTTCAGATAATGCAAAAATGCATTGAAAGATAAATGTCTGTCATTACATTTTGATGAGTTTATATAAATTTCAGCGGCGGAGGATTCTCCTTGTGGCGGTTTTTCCACCCAGATATGTATTTCGGGAAATGTTATTATACACAGGCTATTGACACTTATGTTTTATTTTACGATATTTCGTAAAAACACTTTTATGGCATTAATAAATGCCCTATTTTCATTCAAAGCTTGTGTTACGTTTTCCCTTCATCCATACGAGTTCGACCCGGCCTGTGACTTAGTACCTTGACGTTGAGCAATACATAAATGAAATTTTATGCAAACATAAAATTATTTATGGAATTGTTCAACCATTAATTTAGTGGTATTTAACCATGTCAGCACCCTGCATAAATTATTGCCTCAGCCAATCACCTTTGAGTTTTATCTCATGTGGCTCTGAACAGCCAATCACGATACGTTGTAGCCATTACTGATATATTTTTAGCGTGGGCGAAAGCCTCGGCATTTTATTTTAGTTTTCATATAATACACCACCACCATCCCCACCACCTTCTGTTTAAATATCTGTTTTCCACCCAGATATGTATTTCGGGAAATGTTATTATACACAGGCTATTGACACTTATGTTTTATTTTACGATATTTCGTAAAAACACTTTTATGGCATTAATAAATGCCCTATTTTCATTCAAAGCTTGTGTTACGTTTTCCCTTCATCCATACGAGTTCGACCCGGCCTGTGACTTAGTACCTTGACGTTGAGCAATACATAAATGAATTCATTGATAAGTTGTCTCTTTAACTTCCATGAAATAAATTGTCTTGTTTTGATAACCTATAATAACATTTGTAATTTGAATCCTGGGTTTGGCAATTATACTCCAGTAGTTCAAGATAATGTGGTTGTTGACTGATTTAAATGTCAAAGACTCTGTATCTGTACATGAAAACAATAACCAAATGTCCAAGATTGGCTATTTTGTGAAAAATAGTGTTCAAACTTTTCGAATTTAATTTTAGTAGATATACAAAGAAATGATGATTCTTTCAAGCAATCATTCGCAAAACATTAAAAACATATACACATGAATGCATGGTTATGAATTATAATAGCTTATACTAGTATACAAATCAGCTATGACACTTGACATTTAAATGGATGATTAGGGATTAGTATTGCCCTTATAACTCACGTAATCCTTGCAACGGATTGGTGGTTTGCGCTCTTGTTGTGCTCGTTGATACTGCTGTTGTTGTAGCTGTTGATTAGGTGGATGCTGTGGTTGTTCCGCTGCTAGTGAAGTATCGGCGATTGTTGACGGATCCTCCACCTCCACCAACGACCATCATTTACTTCAATTTAACATGAAACCGGACCAGTTTGATTAATGACTGTCCCCTGTGTCCATGATATTTTAACACTTTCCCACACAAAAACCTTTTCTCCAGTTTGATACAGTTTCTCCACTTTTCGAGCACGACTTTTTGATGAATGGGGGGCTATAGACAGAAAACTTCCGGTCCTCCCTTGCGACCCCCCCCCCCTCCCCCACTTCCCACACCCGGTCCTTTTGACCCGAGACTGATGGGAACCGGTTTTCCCCCTGAACGTTCTAGTTTTAGGTCATTTTGTGAGACGGGTCAATAATAAGGTCGCCGGTCGGACCAACCGGAAATAAGTACTTGAGAGTTTCCATAAACGGAGCTTGCACACGGTACCTACATTTTGGCATCGGAAATAAGTGCTTGAAACTGTTCGCACGTGTTTCGACCCGTTACGGAAACTGGTTCGGACCAGGTTGTTTAAAAACGATTTTGGTAAGTATAAAATAGCATACCTGCAATATAGATGCAATAAATATGCAATACATGTTATATCATTAATATGCGTGAAGCAAAGCGGTAGTCGGCTGAATGAGATTATCAATAGCTGATACATTTCACAGCTAGCTGAACACACTGTTATTATTGCTGGTAAACGCTATCGCTTCATGCTATTGTAAATATGTGTTAAGATCTCATTTGTTCTGCAATTTGTCTGCAATTATTTTGTGCTTTGTAATTGCCTGAATTATGTATTTATCCGTTGACAGATACAAGCTTTCTTTTATATCAGGTATTTAGTTGACTGACGCTTTGCTTCAGGCATATTAATATTATTTGTATACATTGCAGTTGTGTATCTTTGTCGGTAGAACCCCTAACATCCATCCGGTAACATTTACACGAACGGTTTAAGAAGCATAATTTCCATTTTTTGTTACGCATACACATAATATAAATAGACAATGCATGCTCAACGCACACATCCGGCACAGACGGTGATACCCTTGAAATGAAATTGGAGGTATGCGTTCAAATTTGATCCAAAATTTTTTATACATTTCACCATATGATTTGTCATACATTTTATTATACAAAGAATAACTACAAAGCGGTTTCGATGTATTCATTTTAACGAGGTAGAACTCAAAATACTCCCTTTACGAAGCATACTGAAAATGCGACTGGGAAATGATGTAAAGTATGACTCCTTGCTATTAAAGCAAGTGTTCACTTGTAAGATAATTGTACACAATCAACCGTCTTTCATTAGTTTGAATTAGCATCAATCTTCGCTCGGTGTGTGGTTCGTGTGCTCCAATGTGTATGAAGGCATATACAGTCGAAACCGGTCGATCGATATCGCTTGGCTCCATCTCTTCGTTATTTCGAACTGGATGTCAAGGGCAAATTTGTTTTACTATTTGTAAGCATTCCTGCTTGGCTCGATATTCGCGAGGCTCGAAGTATTTTGCCGGTCCCTGTGAAATCGAGGCAACGGGTTTCGACTGTATATTAACTTTTGCCCGCTTGCAAAATGATATTGATATCCAGTTAAATCATAATAAGCTCAAAGATCAAACTGATCGGGTTGCAAGTTTGATTATTATTCAAGCAGTAAATAACTCTTGAACAGTTTGAGTTGGCTTGCACATTGGTATTTGTCACGCTTTTAATTTCTCAAATTGAATTGGTATTTAAACTTGCTACTCGGGTTGCTTATCTTCTAATTATAGGTGGAAGTGTATGGAATGATTTGAATTTGTTTTTCAGAAATTTGTGAAATTTTATGACGAGAGCACATATTTAAAACATTGATCCTAAAGTAAACACAAGTTTTCCTTTTTAATGTTCAGCAAGAACAATTTTAAATCCGCTAGTGGAGTTTTCTTTTTTAATACCTATTTCATGCACTATTTTCTTCTCTTTTTTTTCAAAACAACAACAACATATAAATATGCTAATGAATTCTGCATTGATGTTTTCTTTTTTACAACTATATATTCGTATTGAAGAACATCACTACTTTCATATAAAAAGAGGATACTTGTTTGTTTCAGTGTTACATCTCAATATATTTCACCGAGTGAGTTATATTTCACGAGTGGGGTCGCTATGAGTGAAATATTTACTGTTAGCGTTCACGAGGTGAAATATTTTACGATCGGACACGGAAACAAATAATTTTTGTTATAGTATATGCTATAAATGATATAAAGTCACATTTAACTGTAGTTTTTCAGAAAGCGCGGCAAATTGTATGCGAATTGAACGTCATTTTGGAAATGACGTCGTTGCAATTGTTTCCCAGCCCTGTGTGCGCTGATGTTTGATCTGGACAATAGAATGGACTAAAATTTCAAAACAGTGAAAATACCAATTGATATTTTCACAGTTTGAAACAGTGAATTATTATTTTTATGTCAATGATAAACCTTTTTAAACCAACTGAAAGAATTTAATAAATAAAATGTGAAAAGAGAGGTCAAAGCAACAGTTCAGAAGATGAAATATGTTTGGAAAGATAATGAATATACGGCGAGAGAGAATATGAATTAAGTTACTCTCGTGTTGACCCATTTTATCATTCTCACTGCAATTCCTTTGCCTTTATTATTTTCTCATTATCATATACTTATATTGCATGACTCGGAAACGTTTTGTTCTGTACTTTGAACAAAAAATGTAGAATTTTATATACAACTAAAAAGTTGGCTATTATATTAACGGTTTTTCTGTGACTGACTTATCCGAAGTTGATATCTTATATCCATTTTATTATATTTTTAAGAATTCAATTATTTTATTCCACAATGATTGTACGAGCCAACCTTTTGTTTAGGGGACCTCTAAGCAAATGACTAGATCAGTAAAACAAAATGCCGTCTCGGCCTTGTGATTTACATGCACACGGTACAGATATGTAAACCCAATTCAAAATATTTACGTTCAACTAGGGTGGTATTCAATATGCAACTTAGGCCACAACAAATTGACCATTTGTTCTGCGGATCTTGACAAAATAGAGAAGGAGCGAGCGAACAAAAAAATATTTTATTTTTTTTTATGTATACTTCTTACCAAATTTATCTTACAATTATATTAAAAAATGCTTTTTTAATTGCGAAGAAAAGGTTCTCAGTTATAAATGAATAGGTTTGGATTGGCAATAAGATCCAGTGCTTTACTATTAACTTTCATTGCATCAGCAATTTAAACGTGGATATATTGTAAAGCCAGCATTCCTCACAGTAACGTGCAATTTCTCGAAGACCTAAATTGTATTAATTCCGTACTAATTTAACTTATTATCACAAAAAAAACATTTGAAAATTTCCAAATATTGGGTCAGGACTAAATTTGAACCTCTTGAAGCACATGATAAAATTTTAGTGACGTTGACATGGCAGAAGATGGAAAATGTAAATAACACATAACATTTCTAAAAAGACACTGTGAAGCAGTATCAAAAAATCTGCAAATGTGGCACAGGTCATTATAATAATGCAGGTGGTGGATTAAAGACCTCGCCTTTACCACGAACCTATGGTTAATAAGTCCATGCCTTGGAAAAGAATAACATGACAGCCTCCATAGCTTCAATGCCGTACGAGACGGTCCACATTATAACTAATCGATCAAAAAAATAAGTGTGGAATAAAAAAATAAGAATTTTACTTATAAAAAGATTTTTTTTCTGAAACAGACTGTTTCTAAGTCCAACTTTTTATCTGTTTATAACACTTATGAGTATAATAAAACTGAAAAATTCATTTTAGAATTTAAAAAATAACTCACGAAACCATGTTCAATGGTTGTAAGTCGATGTTCGTGTATTTGAATATAAGTTTTGCACTCAAAATATGATTTAGTTATTATTTAGCACTAAATTTTGAGAACAAAACAATGAATTACTTAAAACACACATAACTAATTATTTCCTTTGACGCTGTGAAACTGCTGTTGTTTACTGAAGACTATATCCATTGACAATGACGCTTATTTTCACTTAAAACCTGTATTTATTTATTTAACTTTACGAAAACTGAAAGTAAACTGAAAATTAATACCGGAAATGAATACCAACGAAGCGTCCTGCAAAATATTCCCGACAAAAAAGGCTGTCAACAAATATTAGCTGTATTACGGTTACCCGGACCTGATTTTGTCCTGACACGAGGAAAGTTTGCTCGCGAAGAAAGTGTAAAGCATGGAAATACCTTCAAAAAAGGCGAAGTCGAAGTTGCAGGTTTAAATTGAAGTAAAAGAAATTCAGAAAATGGTGGAAATTCAGAAGTAAACAAAAAAATAATCTGCGCTGCCTAATTTTATTATTTTTTTCGTATTTCGAATTTTAGGTGCGGCAAACAAATACGACGAACAAATTATCAATTTGTTGTGGCCTTATGACACTCTTATGGTCATACATCATTGACTCCATTCACTGTAAAGATCCGTTAATTATGTCGAGTAATCCAATAAGCTACATAGTTCTTAGATCGAATTTAGACCTGTATTGAAAACCAGACCTAGCCCTTTGTATAGACAAAATTTAATGTTCGTATTGTATACCACAAAAGAGTCATAAGAGTATTAATATTATTGTTTCTGGCATTTATGCTGTATGTATGCAGAAGGGCAAGCGACAAGCGCTCGCGCTCGTCATGGTCGCGAACGCATGAAATTGTCAGTGTGCTCTTAACAGTGTCAGCCGCAATGTGTTTTTAAATGGCACTGGCGTTTCCGTGACGACAGAGAGAACCTTGAAAATTACGAGGGTAGAGGACAAAAGAAAAAAAAAAACGGTGCGACGTAAATCACGTCAGTCGCTGACGCCTTAGCAGAGAATCTGCAAATGTCAAAGGTGTGTGCATAAATTATACGATGTACAAATATTATTTTCTAAAGAAGATTTCCTCATAAATGAAACGACATGCATATTTTAAAGAAACATAGATTCAAGTAGAGAAGGACAAAATCATGAATAACTTGTGTGGAATTAATACTTTTTATAATTTTAACAAATCATTTCAACCTCTTAAATAACTATTAATAACTAATAGAATAAAAACGACCGACGAGACGTGCCTTTGGTTTTATGATCCCGAGACAAAATCACAATCGACCGTGTGGAAACATGGCGGATTCCCACCTCAAAAGAAACCCGTGTGTCCAAGAGTTTCCGGAAAAATCATGTGCCATGTTTGCAGACATTCATGGGATGATTCTTAGCCACGCAGGTCCAAGCCGTATGGACGTAAATACAGATTACTATAGCATAATAGCGTTATAGCGTAAAATAGCGTAATTTTATAAGTAGCCTATCGTGAATATTTTAGCCACGCATATTTTCAATTGAGCGGGTCGTACCTGTCTGTTTATTTTGAACGAAGAGGTCGGAACTGCCCTCGATAATTTTATATTTTGCCTATTGACAATGCATCGTCCTTTTACAACAAATACGAATCGTTTATAGATCGGATTCGAGACATTAATTATCACCATATTCATAAAAGATTTTGCACCTTTTGATTTTTCCAACGCCCCGACAATCAAAACTCAATTGAAAGCAAGTCGATTCGCTGACAGACCTCCGGTCGGGGACATCTAAAATGATCAAAGAGCATGACTCTAAGTGGTGTAGCAAAGTAAGCCGACACCAATGGATAAATCGCAACCAACGGTGTAGTAATTGTGACGTCGTTCCAACGTATCGGACGTGCGCCGGGTAATATAACTTCCATTCAAAAAAGATATATTATAACCACTCTTAAGAGTACAGAATTTTAACGAATAATGTATAATTTCACACCTTCCAACTCCAAGACCATCTAGATAATGCTTTTAAACAGCTATATTTCAATATTGACAAACACACACAAAGCTTCAAATTTACTTTCTATCGTTTGCACTATCTATCTGTTTTATCAACTTAGCATATGCAAATTAATTCAACTATAACACACACCGGAAAAACACCTTATGATCTATGTGCACATAAATTACCCCTAATCCGGCAGAGTGAGAACATTTCAAGCTATCCAGACATGATCCTCAATGTACTACCTGTTAAAATTACAATGCAAATACACCCATCTTTATTTCAAAACTGATACGATAAATTAAATCACATGTTAACCCATATATTCAGTGTGACTGTGTATATAATATTGCTCAAATCAAACTGTTAGAATGACCACAATCAACAACACATATCTTGCACATAAATATATACAAGGCTCAACTAATTCAGTTCCTACTTATGTGCACAGCGATCACTCAATCAGTACGATTTAAGTACTATCAATTCATTGCTTGAGGATGCCGCCTAATTTATGTCAGGACGGTTTAAAATGTCTTCTAACCGTTCGGCACGAGGGGTGACCATCTTGTTTACGACGGTGTCGATTAAACCTGACGGTGCCTAAATCTAAGTTGGTAATTGAATACGGCACAAGGTTTTTTAAAGTTTCCATTGATAATCAGACGGGACTTGTGTTATGATGGCGTTTTATCCCTAGGTCTTCGTCAATCGTCCATCTTGGACCAGATGCAATCTGATATGGTGAATAACCAGTGGACTCGTGTACAACTGTGTTGTAGGCTTGAAATAGGGTTGGAACAACGTTCTTCCAGTTTGCTTTTCTTTCATTTGAGGTGCGTCAAGCATTTGAGGGAGTATGTCACGGTACCCTTATCTATACAGATGTTGAGAAGGTGTATATGCGGTCTTGTAGCTCAGTCAGCATAGCTCTCGCACTGTAGGCGAGTGTCCCGGTTTTGAGCCCCGATCTGGCTGCACAGTTTTCGCACACTGTGACAAAGGGCGTCCAACAAGAGACCAGGCACCATGCCCTGATAAGGTATATGCACCTAACGGGAAACCGACGACTTTCGGTCTTCGTACGGTACTAATTACCACACAGGATTGGTTAAAATAAATGATTCTTAATTGCCGTGTTCGCAGTGTAAATAACAGCTTTATCACTGTATACATTTAAC